>NW_027423222.1:0-137976 GCF_048934315.1 Petromyzon marinus
AGATACGCGGGAGAAAGGCGGGAGACACGCGGGAGACACGCGGGAGACACGCGGGAGACAGGCGGGAGACACGCGGGAGACAGGCGGGAGACACGCGGGAGACAGGCGGGAGACACGCGGGAGACAGGCGGGAGACACGCGGGAGACAGGCGGGAGACACGCGGGAGACACGCGGGAGACACGCGGGAGACACGCGGGAGACACGCGGGAGACAGGCGGGAGACACGCGGGAGACAGGCGGGAGACACGCGGGAGACAGGCGGGAGACACGCGGGAGACAGGCGGGAGACACGCGGGAGACAGGCGGGAGACACGCGGGAGACAGGCGGGAGACACGCGGGAGACAGGCGGGAGACACGCGGGAGACAGGCGGGAGACACGCGGGAGACAGGCGGGAGACACCCGGGAGACAGGCGGGAGACACGCGGGAGACAGGCGGGAGACACGCTGGAGACAAACGGGAGACACGCGGGAGACAGGCGGGAGACACGCGGGAGACAGGCGGGAGACACGGCGAGACAGCGGGAGACAGGCGGGAGACACGCGGGAGACACGCGGGAGACAGGCGGGAGACACGCGGGAGACAGGTTTGAGACACGCGGCGGAGACACGCGGGAGACAGGCGGGAGACACGCGGGAGACAGGCGGGAGACACGCGGGAGACAGGCGGGAGACACGCGGGAGACAGGCGGGAGACACGCGGGAGACAGGCGGGAGACACGCGGGAGACAGGCGGGAGACACGCGGGAGACAGGCGGGAGACACGCGGGAGGGGAGACAGGCGGGAGACACGCGGGAGACACGCGCCGGGAGACACGCGGGAGACAGGCGGGAGACACGCGGGAGACAGGCGGGAGACACGCGGGAGACAGGCGGGAGACACGCGGGAGACAGGCGGGAGACACGCGGGAGACAGGCGGGAGACACGCGGGAACACGGGGGCGCAGGGGCAGAGCGAACAGCCGGGAGACAGGCGGGAGACACGCGGGAGACAGGCGGGAGACACGCGGGAGACACGCGGGGAGACAGGCGGGAGACACGCGGGAGACAGGCGGGAGACACGCGGGAGACAGGCGGGAGACACGCGGGAGACCAGTGAGACACGGGAGACACGCGGGAGACAGGCGGGAGACACGCGGGAGACAGGCGGGAGACACGCGGGAGACAGGCGGGGGACACGCGGGAGACAGGCGGGAGACACGCGGGAGACAGGCGGGAGACACGCGGGAGACAGGCGGGAGACACGCGGGAGACAGGCGGGAGACACACGGGGAGACAGGCGAGGGAGACACGCGGGAGACAGGCGGAGACAGGCGGGAGACACGCGGGAGACAGGCGGGAGACACGCGGGAGAGACACGCGGGAGACAGGCGGGAGACACGCGGGAGACAGGCGGGAGACACGCGGGAGACAGGCGGGAGACACGCGGGAGACAGGCGGGAGACACGCGGGAGACAGGCGGGAGACACGCGGGAGACAGGCGGGAGACACGCGGGAGACAGGCGGGAGACACGCGGGAGACAGGCGGGAGACACGCGGGAGACAGGCGGGAGACACGCGGGAGACAGGCGGGAGACACGCGGGAGACAGGCGGGAGACACGCGGGAGACAGGCGGGAGACACGCGGGAGACAGGGGAGACCCGCGGAAGACAAACGCGGGAGGACAGGCGGGAGACACGCGGGAGACAGGCGGGAGACACGCGGGAGACAGGCGGGAGACACGCGGGAGACAGGCGGGAGACACGCGGGAGACAGGCGGGAGACACGCGGGAGACAGGCGGGAGACACGCGGGAGACAGGCGGGAGACACGCGGGAGACAGGCGGGAGACACGCGGGAGACAGGCGGGAGACACGCGGGAGACAGGCGGGAGACACGCGGGAGACAGGCGGGAGACACGCGGGAGACAGGCGGGAGACACGCGGGAGACAGGCGGGAGACACGCGGGAGACAGGCGGGAGACACGCGGGAGACAGGCGGGAGACACGCGGGAGACAGGCGGGAGACACGCGGGAGACACGCGGGAGACAGGCGGGAGACACGCGGGAGACAGGCGGGAGACACGCGGGAGAAAGGCGGGAGACACGCGGGAGACACGCGGGAGACACGCGGGAGACAGGCGGGAGACACGCGGGAGACAGGCGGGAGACACGCGGGAGACAGGCGGGAGACACGCGGGAG
Source organism: Petromyzon marinus (assembly GCF_048934315.1). Taxonomy (NCBI): domain Eukaryota; kingdom Metazoa; phylum Chordata; class Hyperoartia; order Petromyzontiformes; family Petromyzontidae; genus Petromyzon; species Petromyzon marinus. The sequence goes on from NW_027423222.1 coordinate 2,182, forward strand.
ACAGGCGGGAGACACGCGGGAGACAGGCGGGAGACACGCGGGAGACAGGCGGGAGACACGCGGGAGACAGGCGGGAGACACGCGGGAGACAGGCGGGAGACACGCGGGAGACAGGCGGGAGACACGCGGGAGACAGGCGGGAGACACGCGGGAGACAGGCGGGAGACACGCGGGAGACAGGCGGCGCGGAGACACGCGGGAGACACGCGGGAGACAGGCGGGAGACGGCGAGACACGCGGGAGACAGGCGGGAGACACGCGGGGAAAGGCGAGACAGGCGGGAGGACACGCGGGAGACAGGCGGGAGACACGCGGGAGAAAGGCGGGAGACACGCGGGAGACAGGCGGGAGACACGCGGGAGACAGGCGGGAGACACGCGGGAGACAGGCGGGAGACACGCGGGAGACAGGCGGGAGACACGCGGGAGACAGGCGGGAGACACGCGGGAGACAAGGCGGGAGACACGCGGGAGACAGGCGGGAGACACGCGGGAGACAGGCGGGAGACACGCGGGAGACAGGCGGGAGACACGCGGGAGACAGGCGGGAGACACGCGGCAGACACGCGAGACGGCGGAGACACGCGGGGCAGGCGGGAGACACGCGGGAGACAGGTTTGAGAACCGCGTGAGGAGACACGCGGGAGACAGGCGGGAGACACGCGGGAGACAAGCGGGAGACCACGCGGGAGACAGGCGGGAGACACGCGGGAGACAGGCGGGAGACACGCGGGAGACAGGCGGGAGACACGCGGGAGACAGGCGGGAGACACGCGGGAGACAGGCGGGAGACACGCGGGAGACAGGCGGGAGACACGCGGGAGACAGGCGGGAGACACGCGGGAGACACGCGGGAGACACGCGGCAGACACGCGGGAGACAGGCGGGAGACACGCGGGAGACAGGCGGGAGACACGCGGGGAGACACGCGGGAGACAGGCGGGAGACACGCGGGAGACAGGCGGGAGACACGCGGGAGACAGGCGGGAGACACGCGGGAGACAGGCGGGAGACACGCGGGAGACAGGCGGGAGACACGCGGGAGACAGGCGGGAGACACGCGGGAGACAGGCGGGAGACACGCGGGAGACAGGCGGGAGACACGCGGGAGACAGGCGGGAGACACGCGGGAGACAGGCGGGAGACACGCGGGAGACAGGCGGGGAGACACGCGGGAGACAGGCGGGAGACACGCGGGAGACAGGCGGGAGACACGCGGGAGACAGGCGGGAGACACGCGGGAGACAGGCGGGAGACACGCGGGAGACAGGCGGGAGACACGCGGGAGACAGGCGGGAGACACGCGGGAGACAGGCGGGAGACACGCGGGAGACAGGCGGGAGACACGCGGGAGACAGGCGGGAGACACGCGGGAGACAGGCGGGAGACACGCGGGAGACAGGCGGGAGACACGCGGGAGACAGGCGTGAGACACGCGGGAGACAGGCGGGAGACACGCGGGAGACAGGCGGGAGACACGCGGGAGACAGGCGGGAGACACGCGGGAGACAGGCGGGAGACACGCGGGAGACAGGCGGGAGACACGCGGGAGACAGGCGGGAGACACGCGGGAGACAGGCGGGAGACACGCGGGAGACAGGCGGGAGACACGCGGGAGACAGCCGGCGGAAGACACGCGGGAGACAGGCGGGAGACACGCGGGAGACAGGCGGGAGACACGCGGGAGACAGGCGGGAGACACGCGGGAGACAGGCGGGAGACACGCGGGAGACAGGCGGGAGACACGCGGGAGACAGGCGGGAGACACGCGGGAGACAGGCGGGAGACACGCGGGAGACAGGCGGGAGACACGCGGGAGAAAGGCGGGAGACACGCGGAGACAGGCGGAGACACGCGGGAGACAGGCGGGAGACACGCGGGAGACAGGCGGGAGACACGCGGGAGAAAGGCGGGAGACACGCGGGAGACACGGGGACAGGCCGGGAGACACGCGGGAGACAGGCGGGAGACACGCGGGAGACAGGCGGGAGACACGCGGGAGACAGGCGGGAGACACGCGGGAGACAGGCGGGAGACACGCGGGAGACAGGCGGGAGACACGCGGGAGAAAGGCGGGAGACACGCGGGAGACACGCGGGAGACACGCGGGAGACAGGCGGGAGACACGCGGGAGACAGGCGGGAGACACGCGGGAGACAGGCGGGAGACACGCGGGAGACAGGCGGGAGACACGCGGGAGACAGGCGGGAGACACGCGGGAGAAAGGCGGGAGACACGCGGGAGACAGGCGGGAGACACGCGGGAGACAGGCGGGAGACACCCGGCAGACAGGCGGGAGACACCCGGGAGACAGGCGGGAGACACGCGGGAGACAGGCGGGAGACACGCTGGATACAAACGGGAGACACGCGGGAGACAGGCGGGAGACACGCGGGAGACAGGCGGGAGACACGCGGGAGACAGGCGGGAGACACGCGGGAGACAGGCGGGAGACACGCGGCAGACACGCGGGAGACAGGCGGGAGACACGCGGGAGACAGGTTTGAGACACGCGGGAGACACGCGGGAGACAGGCGGGAGACACGCGGGAGACAAGCGGGAGACACGCGGGAGACAGGCGGGAGACACGCGGGAGACAGGCGGGAGACACGCGGGAGACAGGCGGGAGACACGCGGGAGACAGGCGGGAGACACGCGGGAGACAGGCGGGAGACACGCGGGAGACAGGCGGGAGACACTCGGGAGACAGGCGGGAGACACTCGGGAGACACGCGGGAGACAGGCTGGAGACACGCGGGAGACAGGCGGGAGACACGCGGGAGACAGGCGGGAGACACGCGGGAGACAGGCGGGAGACACGCGGGAGAAAGGCGGGAGACACGCGGGAGACAGGCGGGAGACACGCGGGAGACAGGCGGGAGACACCCGGCAGACAGGCGGGAGACACCCGGGAGACAGGCGGGAGACACGCGGGAGACAGGCGGGAGACACGCTGGATACAAACGGGAGACACGCGGGAGACAGGCGGGAGACACGCGGGAGACAGGCGGGAGACACGCGGGAGACAGGCGGGAGACACGCGGGAGACAGGCGGGAGACACGCGGCAGACACGCGGGAGACAGGCGGGAGACACGCGGGAGACAGGTTTGAGACACGCGGGAGACACGCGGGAGACAGGCGGGAGACACGCGGGAGACAAGCGGGAGACACGCGGGAGACAGGCGGGAGACACGCGGGAGACAGGCGGGAGACACGCGGGAGACAGGCGGGAGACACGCGGGAGACAGGCGGGAGACACGCGGGAGACAGGCGGGAGACACGCGGGAGACAGGCGGGAGACACGCGGGAGACAGGCGGAAGACACGCGGGAGACACGCGGGAGACACGCGGCAGACACGCGGGAGACAGGCGGGAGACACGCGGGAGACAGGCGGGAGACACGCGGGAGACACGCGGAGACAGGCGGGAGACACGCGGGAGACAGGCGGGAGACACGCGGGAGACAGGCGGGAGACACGCGGGAGACAGGCGGGAGACACGCGGGAGACAGGCGGGAGACACGCGGGAGACAGGCGGGAGACACGCGGGAGACAGGCGGGAGACACGCGGGAGACAGGCGGGAGACACGCGGGAGAAAGGCGGGAGACACGCGGGAGACAGGCGGGAGACACGCGGGAGACAGGCGGGAGACACCCGGGAGACAGGCGGGAGACACGCGGGAGACAGGCGGGAGACACGCGGGAGACAGGCGGGAGACACGCGGGAGACAGGCGGGAGACACGCGGGAGACAGGCGGGAGACACGCGGGAGACAGGCGGGAGACACTCGGGAGACAGGCGGGAGACACTCGGGAGACAGGCGGGAGACACGCGGGAGACAGGCGGGAGACACGCGGGAGACAGGCGGGAGACACGCGGGAGACAGGCGGGAGACACGCGGGAGACAGGCGTGAGACACGCGGGAGACAGGCGGGAGACACGCGGGAGACAGGCGGGAGACACGCGGGAGACAGGCGGGAGACACGCGGGAGACAGGCGGGAGACACGCGGGAGACAGGCGGGAGACACGCGGGAGACAGGCGGCAGACACGCGGGAGACAGGCGGGAGACACGCGGGAGACAGGCGGGAGACACGCGGGAGACAGCCGGGAGACACGCGGGAGACAGGCGGGAGACACGCGGGAGACAGGCGGGAGACACGCGGGAGACAGGCGGGAGACACGCGGGAGACAGGCGGGAGACACGCGGGAGACAGGCGGGAGACACGCGGGAGACAGGCGGGAGACACGCGGGAGACAGGCGGGAGACACGCGGGAGACAGGCGGGAGACACGCGGGAGAAAGGCGGGAGACACGCGGGAGACACGCGGGAGACAGGCGGGAGACACGCGGGAGACAGGCGGGAGACACGCGGGAGAAAGCGGGAGACACGCGGGAGACACGCGGGAGACACGCGGGAGACAGGCGGGAGACACGCGGGAGACAGGCGGGAGACACGCGGGAGACAGGCGGGAGACACGCGGGAGACAGGCGGGAGACACGCGGGAGACAGGCGGGAGACACGCGGGAGAAAGGCGGGAGACACGCGGGAGACACGCGGGAGACACGCGGGAGACAGGCGGGAGACACGCGGGAGACAGGCGGGAGACACGCGGGAGACAGGCGGGAGACACGCGGGAGACAGGCGGGAGACACGCGGGAGACAGGCGGGAGACACGCGGGAGAAAGGCGGGAGACACGCGGGAGACAGGCGGGAGACACGCGGGAGACAGGCGGGAGACACCCGGCAGACAGGCGGGAGACACCCGGGAGACAGGCGGGAGACACGCGGGAGACAGGCGGGAGACACGCTGGATACAAACGGGAGACACGCGGGAGACAGGCGGGAGACACGCGGGAGACAGGCGGGAGACACGCGGGAGACAGGCGGGAGACACGCGGGAGACAGGCGGGAGACACGCGGCAGACACGCGGGAGACAGGCGGGAGACACGCGGGAGACAGGTTTGAGACACGCGGGAGACACGCGGGAGACAGGCGGGAGACACGCGGGAGACAAGCGGGAGACACGCGGGAGACAGGCGGGAGACACGCGGGAGACAGGCGGGAGACACGCGGGAGACAGGCGGGAGACACGCGGGAGACAGGCGGGAGACACGCGGGAGACAGGCGGGAGACACGCGGGAGAAAGGCGGGAGACACGCGGGAGACACGCGGGAGACAGGCGGGAGACAGGCGGGAGACACGCGGGAGACAGGCGGGAGACACGCGGGAGACAGGCGGGAGACACGCGGGAGACAGGCGGGAGACACGCGGGAGACAGGCGGGAGACACGCGGGAGAAAGGCGGCAGACACGCGGGAGACACGCGGGATACACGCGGGAGACAGGCGGGAGACACGCGGGATACACGCGGGAGACAGGCGGGAGACACGCGGGAGACAGGCGGGAGACACGCGGGAGACAGGCGGGAGACACGCGGGAGACAGGCGGGAGACACGCGGGAGACAGGCGGGAGACACGCGGGAGACACGCGGGAGACAGGCGGGAGACACGCGGGAGACAGGCGGGAGACACGCGGGAAACAGGCGGGAGACACGCGGGAGACAGGCGGGAGACACGCGGGAGACAGGCGGGAGACACGTGGGAGACAGGCGGGAGACACGCGGGAGACAGGCGGGAGACACGCGGGAGACAGGCGGGAGACACGCGGGAGACAGGCGGGAGACACGCGGGAGACAGGCGGGAGACAGGCGGGAGACACGCGGGAGACAGGCGGGAGACACGTGGGAGACACGCGGGAGACAGGCGGGAGACACGCGGGAGACAGGCGGGAGACACGCGGGAGACAGGCGGGAGACACGCGGGAGACAGGCGGGAGACACGTGGGAGACAGTCGGGAGACAGGCGGGAGACACGCGGGAGACAGGCGGGAGACACGCGGGAGACAGGCGGGAGACACGCGGGAGAAAGGCGGGAGACACGCGGGAGACAGGCGGGAGACACCCGGCAGACAGGCGGGAGACACCCGGGAGACAGGCGGGAGACACGTGGGAGACAAGCGGGAGACACGCGGGAGACAGGCGGGAGACACGCGGGAGACAGGCGGGAGACACGCGGGAGACAGGCGGGAGACACGCGGGAGACAGGCGGGAGACACGCGGGAGACACGCGGGAGACACGCGGCAGACACGCGGGAGACAGGCGGGAGACACGCGGGAGACAGGCGGGAGACACGCGGGAGACACGCGGGAGACAGGCGGGAGACACGCGGGAGACAGGCGGGAGACACGCGGGAGACAGGCGGGAGACACGCGGGAGACAGGCGGGAGACACGCGGGAGACAGGCGGGAGACACGCGGGAGACAGGCGGGAGACACGCGGGAGACAGGCGGGAGACACGCGGGAGACAGGCGGGAGACACGCGGGAGAAAGGCGGGAGACACGCGGGAGACAGGCGGGAGACACGCGGGAGACAGGCGGGAGACACCCGGGAGACAGGCGGGAGACACGCGGGAGACAGGCGGGAGACACGCGGGAGACAGGCGGGAGACACGCGGGAGACAGGCGGGAGACACGCGGGAGACAGGCGGGAGACACGCGGGAGAAAGGCGGCAGACACGCGGGAGACACGCGGGATACACGCGGGAGACAGGCGGGAGACACGCGGGATACACGCGGGAGACAGGCGGGAGACACGCGGGAGACAGGCGGGAGACACGCGGGAGACAGGCGGGAGACACGCGGGAGACAGGCGGGAGACACGCGGGAGACACGCGGGAGACAGGCGGGAGACACGCGGGAGACAGGCGGGAGACACGCGGGAAACAGGCGGGAGACACGCGGGAGACAGGCGGGAGACACGCGGGAGACAGGCGGGAGACACGTGGGAGACAGGCGGGAGACACGCGGGAGACAGGCGGGAGACACGCGGGAGACAGGCGGGAGACACGCGGGAGACAGGCGGGAGACACGCGGGAGACAGGCGGGAGACAGGCGGGAGACACGCGGGAGACAGGCGGGAGACACGTGGGAGACACGCGGGAGACAGGCGGGAGACACGCGGGAGACAGGCGGGAGACACGCGGGAGACAGGCGGGAGACACGCGGGAGACAGGCGGGAGACACGTGGGAGACAGTCGGGAGACAGGCGGGAGACACGCGGGAGACAGGCGGGAGACACGCGGGAGACAGGCGGGAGACACGCGGGAGAAAGGCGGGAGACACGCGGGAGACAGGCGGGAGACACCCGGCAGACAGGCGGGAGACACCCGGGAGACAGGCGGGAGACACGTGGGAGACAAGCGGGAGACACGCGGGAGACAGGCGGGAGACACGCGGGAGACAGGCGGGAGACACGCGGGAGACAGGCGGGAGACACGCGGGAGACAGGCGGGAGACACGCGGGAGACACGCGGGAGACACGCGGCAGACACGCGGGAGACAGGCGGGAGACACGCGGGAGACAGGCGGGAGACACGCGGGAGACACGCGGGAGACAGGCGGGAGACACGCGGGAGACAGGCGGGAGACACGCGGGAGACAGGCGGGAGACACGCGGGAGACAGGCGGGAGACACGCGGGAGACAGGCGGGAGACACGCGGGAGACAGGCGGGAGACACGCGGGAGACAGGCGGGAGACACGCGGGAGAAAGGCGGGAGACACGCGGGAGACAGGCGGGAGACACGCGGGAGACAGGCGGGAGACACCCGGGAGACAGGCGGGAGACACGCGGGAGACAGGCGGGAGACACGCGGGAGACAGGCGGGAGACACGCGGGAGACAGGCGGGAGACACGCGGGAGACAGGCGGGAGACACGCGGGAGACAGGCGGGAGACACTCGGGAGACAGGCGGGAGACACTCGGGAGACAGGCGGGAGACACGCGGGAGACAGGCGGGAGACACGCGGGAGACAGGCGGGAGACACGCGGGAGACAGGCGGGAGACACGCGGGAGACAGGCGTGAGACACGCGGGAGACAGGCGGGAGACACGCGGGAGACAGGCGGGAGACACGCGGGAGACAGGCGGGAGACACGCGGGAGACAGGCGGGAGACACGCGGGAGACAGGCGGGAGACACGCGGGAGACAGGCGGCAGACACGCGGGAGACAGGCGGGAGACACGCGGGAGACAGGTGGGAGACACGCGGGAGACAGCCGGGAGACACGCGGGAGACAGGCGGGAGACACGCGGGAGACAGGCGGGAGACACGCGGGAGACAGGCGGGAGACACGCGGGAGACAGGCGGGAGACACGCGGGAGACAGGCGGGAGACACGCGGGAGACAGGCGGGAGACACGCGGGAGACAGGCGGGAGACACGCGGGAGACAGGCGGGAGACACGCGGGAGAAAGGCGGGAGACACGCGGGAGACACGCGGGAGACAGGCGGGAGACACGCGGGAGACAGGCGGGAGACACGCGGGAGAAAGGCGGGAGACACGCGGGAGACACGCGGGAGACACGCGGGAGACAGGCGGGAGACACGCGGGAGACAGGCCAGGCGGGAGACACGCGGGAGACAGGCGGGAGACACGCGGGAGACAGGCGGGAGACACGCGGGAGACAGGCGGGAGACACGCGGGAGAAAGGCGGGAGACACGCGGGAGACACGCGGGAGACACGCGGGAGACAGGCGGGAGACACGCGGGAGACAGGCGGGAGACACGCGGGAGACAGGCGGGAGACACGCGGGAGACAGGCGGGAGACACGCGGGAGACAGGCGGGAGACACGCGGGAGAAAGGCGGGAGACACGCGGGAGACACGCGGGAGACAGGCGGGAGACACGCGGGAGACAGGCGGGAGACACGCGGGAGACACGCGGGAGACACGCGGGAGACAGGCGGGAGACACGCGGGAGACAGGCGGGAGACACGCGGGAGACAGGCGGGAGACACGCGGGAGACAGGCGGGAGACACGCGGGAGACACGCGGGAGACACGCGGGAGACAGGCGGGAGACACGCGGGAGACAGGCGGGAGACACGCGGGAGACAGGCGGGAGACACGCGGGAGACAGGCGGGAGACACGCGGGAGACAGGCGGGAGACACTCGGGAGACAGGCGGGAGACACTCGGGAGACACGCGGGAGACAGGCTGGAGACACGCGGGAGACAGGCGGGAGACACGCGGGAGACAGGCGGGAGACACGCGGGAGACAGGCGGGAGACACGCGGGAGACAGGCGGGAGACACGCGGGAGACAGGCGGGAGACACGCGGGAGACAGGCGGGAGACACGCGGGAGACAGGCGGGAGACACGCGGGAGACAGGCGGGAGACAGCGGGAGACAGGCGGGAGACACGCGGGAGACAGGCGGGAGACACGCGGGAGACAGGCGGCAGACACGCGGGAGACAGGCGGGAGACACGCGGGAGACAGGCGGGAGACACGCGGGAGACAGCCGGGAGACACGCGGGAGACAGGCGGAAGACACGCGGGAGACAGGCGGGAGACACGCGGGAGACACGCGGGAAACAGGCGGGAGACACGCGGGAGACAGGCGGGAGACACGCGGGAGACAGGCGGGAGACACGCGGGAGACAGGCGGGAGACACGCGGGAGACAGGCGGGAGACACGCGGGAGACAGGCGGGAGACACGCGGGAGACAGGCGGGAGACACGCGGGAGACAGGCGGGAGACACGCGGGAGACAGGCGGGAGACACGCGGGAGACAGGCGGGAGACACGCGGGAGACAGGCGGGAGACACGCGGGAGACAGGCGGGAGACACGCGGGAGACAGGCGGGAGACACGCGGGAGACAGGCGGGAGACACGCAGGAGACAGGCGGGAGACACGCGGGAGACAGGCGGGAGACACGCGGGAGACAGGCGGGAGACACGCGGGAGACAGGCGGGAGACACGAGGGAGACAGGCGGGAGACACGCGGGAGACACGCGGGAGACAGGCGGGAGACACGCGGGAGACAAGCGGGAGACACGCGGGAAACAGGCGGGAGACACGCGGGAGACAGGCGGGAGACAGGCGGGAGACACGTGGGAGACAGGCGGGAGACACGCGGGAGACAGGCGGGAGACACGCGGGAGACAGGCGGGAGACACGCGGGAGACAGGCGGGAGACACGCGGGAGACAGGCGGGAGACACGCGGGAGACAGGCGGGAGACACGCGGGAGACACGCGAGAGACAGGCGGGAGACACGCGGGAGACAGGCGGGAGACACGCGGGAGACAGGCGGGAGACACGCGGGAGACACGCGAGAGACAGGCGGGAGACACGCGGGAGACAGGCGGGAGACACGCGGGAGACAGGCGGGAGACACGCGGGAGACAGGCGGGAGACACGCGGGAGACAGTCGGGAGACAGGCGGGAGACACGCGGGAGACAGGCGGGAGACACGCGGGAGACAGGCGGGAGACACGCGGGAGAAAGGCGGGAGACACGCGGGAGACAGGCGGGAGACACGCGGGAGACAGGCGGGAGACACCCGGCAGACAGGCGGGAGACACCCGGGAGACAGGCGGGAGACACGCGGGAGACAGGCGGGAGACACGCTGGAGACAAACGGGAGACACGCGGGAGACAGGCGGGAGACACGCGGGAGACAGGCGGGAGACACGCGGGAGACAGGCGGGAGACACGCGGGAGACAGGCGGGAGACACGCGGCAGACACGCGGGAGACAGGCGGGAGACACGCGGGAGACAGGTTTGAGACACGCGGGAGACACGCGGGAGACAGGCGGGAGACACGCGGGAGACAGGCGGGAGACACGCGGGAGACAGGCGGGAGACACGCGGGAGACAGGCGGGAGACACGCGGGAGACAGGCGGGAGACACGCGGGAGACAGGCGGGAGACACGCGGGAGACAGGCGGGAGACACGCGGGAGACAGGCGGGAGACACGCGGGAGAAAGGCGGGAGACACGCGGGAGACACGCGGGAGACAGGCGGGAGACAGGCGGGAGACACGCGGGAGACAGGCGGGAGACACGCGGGAGACAGGCGGGAGACACGCGGGAGACAGGCGGGAGACACGCGGGAGACAGGCGGGAGACACGCGGGAGAAAGGCGGGAGACACGCGGGAGACACGCGGGAGACACGCGGGAGACAGGCGGGAGACACGCGGGAGACAGGCGGGAGACACGCGGGAGACAGGCGGGAGTCACGCGGGAGACAGGCGGGAGACACGCGGGAGACAGGCGGGAGACACTCGGGAGACACGCGGGAGACAGGCTGGAGACACGCGGGAGACAGGCGGGAGACACGCGGGAGACAGGCGGGAGACACGCGGGAGACAGGCGGGAGACACGCGGGAGACAGGCGGGAGACACGCGGGAGACAGGCGGGAGACACGCGGGAGACAGGCGGGAGACAGCGGGAGACAGGCGGGAGACACGCGGGAGACAGGCGGGAGACACGCGGGAGACAGGCGGGAGACACGCGGGAGACAGGCGGGAGACACGCGGGAGACAGGCGGGAGACACGCGGGAGACAGGCGGGAGACAGCGGGAGACAGGCGGGAGACACGCGGGAGACAGGCGGGAGACACGCGGGAGACAGGCGGCAGACACGCGGGAGACAGGCGGGAGACACGCGGGAGACACGCGGGAGACAGGCGGGAGACACGCGGGAGACAGACGGGAGACACGCGGGAGACAGGCGGGAGACACGCGGGAGACAGGCGGGAGACAGGCGGGAGACACGCGGGAGACACGCGGGAGACAGGCGGGAGACAGGCGGGAGACACGCGGGACACACGCGGGAGACAGGCGGGAGACACGCGGGAGACAGGCGGGAGACACGCGGGAGACAGGCGGGAGACACGCGGGAGACAGGCGGGAGACACGCGGGAGACACGCGGGAGACAGGCGGGAGACAGGCGGGAGACACGCGGGAGACACGCGGGAGACAGGCGGGAGACAGGCGGGAGACACGCGGGAGACAGGCGGGAGACACGCGGGAGACAGGCGGGAGACACGCGGGAGACAGGCGGGAGACACGCGGGAGACAGGTGGGAGACACGCGGGAGACAGGCGGGAGACACGCGGGAGACAGGCGGGAGACACGCGGGAGACAGGCGGGAGACACGCGGGAGACAGGCCGGAGACACGCGGGAGACAGGCGGGAGACACGCGGGAGACAGGCGGGAGACACGCGGGAGACAGGCGGGAGACACGCGGGAGACAGGCGGGAGACACGCGGGAGACAGGCGGGAGACACGCGGGAGACAGGCGGGAGACACGCGGGAGACAGGCGGGAGACACGCGGGAGACAGGCGGGAGACACGCGGGAGACAGGCGGGAGACACGCGGGAGACAGGCGGGAGACACGCAGGAGACAGGCGGGAGACACGCGGGAGACAGGCGGGAGACACGCGGGAGACAGGCGGGAGACACGCGGGAGACAGGCGGGAGACACGAGGGAGACAGGCGGGAGACACGCGGGAGACACGCGGGAGACAGGCGGGAGACACGCGGGAGACAGGCGGGAGACACGCGGGAAACAGGCGGGAGACACGCGGGAGACAGGCGGGAGACAGGCGGGAGACACGTGGGAGACAGGCGGGAGACACGCGGGAGACAGGCGGGAGACACGCGGGAGACAGGCGGGAGACACGCGGGAGACAGGCGGGAGACACGCGGGAGACAGGCGGGAGACACGCGGGAGACAGGCGGGAGACACGCGGGAGACACGCGAGAGACAGGCGGGAGACACGCGGGAGACAGGCGGGAGACACGCGGGAGACAGGCGGGAGACACGCGGGAGACACGCGAGAGACAGGCGGGAGACACGCGGGAAACAGGCGGGAGACACGCGGGAGACACGCGGGAGACACGCGGGAGACAGGCGGGAGACACGCGGGAGACAGTCGGGAGACAGGCGGGAGACACGCGGGAGACAGGCGGGAGACACGCGGGAGACAGGCGGGAGACACGCGGGAGAAAGGCGGGAGACACGCGGGAGACAGGCGGGAGACACGCGGGAGACAGGCGGGAGACACCCGGCAGACAGGCGGGAGACACCCGGGAGACAGGCGGGAGACACGCGGGAGACAGGCGGGAGACACGCTGGAGACAAACGGGAGACACGCGGGAGACAGGCGGGAGACACGCGGGAGACAGGCGGGAGACACGCGGGAGACAGGCGGGAGACACGCGGGAGACAGGCGGGAGACACGCGGCAGACACGCGGGAGACAGGCGGGAGACACGCGGGAGACAGGTTTGAGACACGCGGGAGACACGCGGGAGACAGGCGGGAGACACGCGGGAGACAGGCGGGAGACACGCGGGAGACAGGCGGGAGACACGCGGGAGACAGGCGGGAGACACGCGGGAGACAGGCGGGAGACACGCGGGAGACAGGCGGGAGACACGCGGGAGACAGGCGGGAGACACGCGGGAGACAGGCGGGAGACACGCGGGAGAAAGGCGGGAGACACGCGGGAGACACGCGGGAGACAGGCGGGAGACAGGCGGGAGACACGCGGGAGACAGGCGGGAGACACGCGGGAGACAGGCGGGAGACACGCGGGAGACAGGCGGGAGACACGCGGGAGACAGGCGGGAGACACGCGGGAGAAAGGCGGGAGACACGCGGGAGACACGCGGGAGACACGCGGGAGACAGGCGGGAGACACGCGGGAGACAGGCGGGAGACACGCGGGAGACACGCGAGAGACAGGCGGGAGACACGCGGGAGACAGGCGGGAGACACGCGGGAGACAGGCGGGAGACACGCGGGAGACACGCGAGAGACAGGCGGGAGACACGCGGGAGACAGGCGGGAGACACGCGGGAGACAGGCGGGAGACACGCGGGAGACAGGCGGGAGACACGCGGGAGACAGTCGGGAGACAGGCGGGAGACACGCGGGAGACAGGCGGGAGACACGCGGGAGACAGGCGGGAGACACGCGGGAGAAAGGCGGGAGACACGCGGGAGACAGGCGGGAGACACGCGGGAGACAGGCGGGAGACACCCGGCAGACAGGCGGGAGACACCCGGGAGACAGGCGGGAGACACGCGGGAGACAGGCGGGAGACACGCTGGAGACAAACGGGAGACACGCGGGAGACAGGCGGGAGACACGCGGGAGACAGGCGGGAGACACGCGGGAGACAGGCGGGAGACACGCGGGAGACAGGCGGGAGACACGCGGCAGACACGCGGGAGACAGGCGGGAGACACGCGGGAGACAGGTTTGAGACACGCGGGAGACACGCGGGAGACAGGCGGGAGACACGCGGGAGACAGGCGGGAGACACGCGGGAGACAGGCGGGAGACACGCGGGAGACAGGCGGGAGACACGCGGGGAGACAGGCGGGAGACACGCGGGAGACAGGCGGGAGACACGCGGGAGACAGGCGGGAGACACGCGGGAGACAGGCGGGAGACACGCGGGAGAAAGGCGGGAGACACGCGGGAGACACGCGGGAGACAGGCGGGAGACAGGCGGGAGACACGCGGGAGACAGGCGGGAGACACGCGGGAGACAGGCGGGAGACACGCGGGAGACAGGCGGGAGACACGCGGGAGACAGGCGGGAGACACGCGGGAGAAAGGCGGGAGACACGCGGGAGACACGCGGGAGACACGCGGGAGACAGGCGGGAGACACGCGGGAGACAGGCGGGAGACACGCGGGAGACAGGCGGGAGTCACGCGGGAGACAGGCGGGAGACACGCGGGAGACAGGCGGGAGACACTCGGGAGACACGCGGGAGACAGGCTGGAGACACGCGGGAGACAGGCGGGAGACACGCGGGAGACAGGCGGGAGACACGCGGGAGACAGGCGGGAGACACGCGGGAGACAGGCGGGAGACACGCGGGAGACAGGCGGGAGACAGCGGGAGACAGGCGGGAGACACGCGGGAGACAGGCGGGAGACACGCGGGAGACAGGCGGCAGACACGCGGGAGACAGGCGGGAGACACGCGGGAGACAGGCGGGAGACACGCGGGAGACAGCCGGGAGACACGCGGGAGACAGGCGGGAGACACGCGGGAGACAGGCGGGAGACACGCGGGAGACACGCGGGAAACAGGCGGGAGACACGCGGGAGACAGGCGGGAGACACGCGGGAGACAGGCGGGAGACACGCGGGAGACAGGCGGGAGACACGCGGGAGACAGGCGGGAGACACGGGGGAGACAGGCGGGAGACACGCGGGAGACACGCGGGAGACAGGCGGGAGACACGCGGGAGACAGGCGGGAGACACGCGGGAGACAGGCGGGAGACACGCGGGAGACAGGCGGAAGACACGCGGGAGACAGGCGGGAGACACGCGGGAGACAGGCGGGAGACACGCGGGAGACAGGCGGGAGACACGCGGGAGACACGCGGGAGACAGGCGGGAGACACGCGGGAGACAGGCGGGAGACACGCGGGAGACACGCGGGAGACAGGCGGGAGACACGCGGGAGACAGGCGGGAGACAGGCGGGAGACACGCGGGAGACACGCGGGAGACAGGCGGGAGACACGCGGGAGACACGCGGGAGACAGGCGGGAGACACGCGGGAGACAGGCGGGAGACACGCGGGAGACAGGCGGGAGACACGCGGGAGACACGCGGGAGACAGGCGGGAGACAGGCGGGAGACACGCGGGAGACACGCGGGAGACAGGCGGGAGACAGGCGGGAGACACGCGGGAGACAGGCGGGAGACACGCGGGAGACAGGCGGGAGACACGCGGGAGACAGGCGGGAGACACGCGGGAGACAGGCGGGAGACACGCGGGAGACAGGCGGGAGACACGCGGGAGACAGGCGGGAGACACGCGGGAGACAGGCGGGAGACACGCGGGAGACAGGCGGGAGACACGCGGGAGACAGGCGGGAGACACGCGGGAGACAGGCGGGAGACACGCGGGAGACAGGCGAGAGACACGCGGGAGACAGGCGGGAGACACGTGGGAGACAGGCAGGAGACACGCGGGAGACAGGCGGGAGACACGCGGGAGACAGGCGGGAGACACGCGGGAGACAGGCGGGAGACACGCGGGAGACAGGCGGGAGACAGACGGGAGACACACGGGAGACAGACGGGAGACACGCGGGAGACAGACGGGAGACACGCGGGAGACAGACGGGAGACACGCGGGAGACAGACGGGAGACACGCGGTAGACAGACGGGAGACACGCGGGAGACAGGCGGGAGACACGCGGGAGACAGGCGGGAGACACGGGGGAGACAGGCGGGAGACACGCGGGAGACACGCGGGAGACAGGCGGGAGACACGGGGGAGACAGGCGGGAGACACGCGGGAGACAGGCGGGAGACACGCAGGAGACAGGCGGGAGACACGGGGGAGACAGGCGGGAGACACGCGGGAGACAGGCGGGAGACACGCGGGAGACAAGCGGGAGACACGCGGGAGACAGACGGGAGACACGCGGTAGACAGACGGGAGACACGCGGGAGACAGGCGGGAGACACGCGGGAGACAGGCGGGAGACACGGGGGAGACAGGCGGGAGACACGCGGGAGACAGGCGGGAGACACGCGGGAGACAGGCGGGAGACACGGGGGAGACAGGCGGGAGACACGCGGGAGACAGGCGGGAGACACGCGGGAGACAGGCGGGAGACACGCGGGAGACAGGCGGGAGACATGCGGGAGACAGGCGGGAGACACGCGGGAGACAGGCGGAAGACACGCGGGAGACAGGCGGGAGACACGCGGGAGACAGGCGGGTGACACGCGGGAGACAGGCGGGAGACACGCGGGAGACAGGCGGGAGACACGCGGGAGACAGGCGGGAGACACGCGGGAGACAGGCGGGAGACACGCGGGAGACAGGCGGGAGACACGCGGGAGACAGGCGGGAGACACGCGGGAGACAGGCGGGAGACAGGCGGGAGACACGCCGGAGACAGGCGGGAGAAACGCGGGAGACAGGCGGGAGACACACGGGAGACAGGCGGGAGACACGCGGGAGACAGGCGGGAGATACGCGGGAGACAGGCGGGAGACACGCGGGAGACAGGCGGGAGACACGCGGGAGACAGGCGGGAGACACGCGGGAGACACGCGGTAGACAGGCGGGAGACACGCGGGAGACAGGCGGGAGACACGCGGGAGACAGGCGGGAGACACGCGGGAGACAGGCGGGAGACAGGCGGGAGACACGCGGGAGACACGCGGGAGACAGGCGGGAGACAGGCGGGAGACACGCGGGAGACACGCGGGAGACAGGCGGGAGACACGCGGGAGACAGGCGGGAGACACGCGGGAGACAGGCGGGAGACACGCGGGAGACAGGCGGGAGACACGCGGGAGACAGGCGGGAGACACGCGGGAGACAGGCGGGAGACACGCGGGAGACAGGCGGGAGACACGCGGGAGACAGGCGGGAGACACGCGGGAGACAGGCGGGAGACACGCGGGAGACAGGCGGGAGACACGCGGGAGACAGGCGGGAGACACGCGGGAGACAGGCGGGAGACACGCGGGAGACAGGCGGGAGACACGCGGGAGACAGGCGGGAGACACGAGGGAGACAGGCGGGAGACACGCGGGAGACACGCGGGAGACAGGCGGGAGACACGCGGGAGACAGGCGGGAGACACGCGGGAAACAGGCGGGAGACACCCGGCAGACAGGCGGGAGACACCCGGGAGACAGGCGGGAGACACGCTGGAGACAAACGGGAGACACGCGGGAGACAGGCGGGAGACACGCGGGAGACAGGCGGGAGACACGCGGGAGACAGGCGGGAGACACGCGGGAGACAGGCGGGAGACACGCGGCAGACACGCGGGAGACAGGCGGGAGACACGCGGGAGACAGGTTTGAGACACGCGGGAGACACGCGGGAGACAGGCGGGAGACACGCGGGAGACAGGCGGGAGACACGCGGGAGACAGGCGGGAGACACGCGGGAGACAGTCGGGAGACACGCGGGAGACAGGCGGGAGACACGCGGGAGACAGGCGGGAGACACGCGGGAGACAGGCGGGAGACACGCGGGAGACAGGCGGGAGACACGCGGGAGAAAGGCGGGAGACACGCGGGAGACACGCGGGAGACAGGCGGGAGACAGGCGGGAGACACGCGGGAGACAGGCGGGAGACACGCGGGAGACAGGCGGGAGACACGCGGGAGACAGGCGGGAGACACGCGGGAGAAAGGCGGGAGACACGCGGGAGACACGCGGGAGACACGCGGGAGACAGGCGGGAGACACGCGGGAGACAGGCGGGAGACACGCGGGAGACAGGCGGGAGACACGCGGGAGACAGGCGGGAGACACGCGGGAGACAGGCGGGAGACACTCGGGAGACAGGCGGGAGACACTCGGGAGACACGCGGGAGACAGGCTGGAGACACGCGGGAGACAGGCGGGAGACACGCGGGAGACAGGCGGGAGACACGCGGGAGACAGGCGGGAGACACGCGGGAGACAGGCGGGAGACACGCGGGAGACAGGCGGGAGACACGCGGGAGACAGGCGGGAGACACGCGGGAGACAGGCGGGAGACAGCGGGAGACAGGCGGGAGACACGCGGGAGACAGGCGGGAGACACGCGGGAGACAGGCGGCAGACACGCGGGAGACAGGCGGGAGACACGCGGGAGACAGGCGGGAGACACGCGGGAGACAGCCGGGAGACACGCGGGAGACAGGCGGGAGACACGCGGGAGACAGGCGGGAGACACGCGGGAGACACGCGGGAAACAGGCGGGAGACACGCGGGAGACAGGCGGGAGACACGCGGGAGACAGGCGGGAGACACGCGGGAGACAGGCGGGAGACACGCGGGAGACAGGCGGGAGACACGGGGGAGACAGGCGGGAGACACGCGGGAGACAGGCGGGAGACACGCGGGAGACAGGCGGGAGACACGCGGGAGACAGGCGGGAGACACGCGGGAGACAGGCGGGAGACACGCGGGAGACAGGCGGAAGACACGCGGGAGACAGGCGGGAGACACGCGGGAGACAGGCGGGTGACACGCGGGAGACAGGCGGGAGACACGCGGGAGACAGGCGGGAGACACGCGGGAGACAGGCGGGAGACACGCGGGAGACAGGCGGGAGACACGCGGGAGACAGGCGGGAGACACGCGGGAGACAGGCGGGAGACACGCGGGAGACAGGCGGGAGACACGCGGGAGACACGCGGGAGACAGGCGGGAGACACGCGGGAGACAGGCGGGAGACACGCGGGAGACACGCGGGAGACAGGCGGGAGACAGGCGGGAGACACGCGGGAGACACGCGGGAGACAGGCGGGAGACACGCGGGAGACAGGCGGGAGACACGCGGGAGACAGGCGGGAGACACGCGGGAGACAGGCGGGAGACACGCGGGAGACAGGCGGGAGACACGCGGGAGACAGGCGAGAGACACGCGGGAGACAGGCGGGAGACACGCGGGAGACAGGCGGGAGACACGCGGGAGACAGGCGGGAGACACGCGGGAGACAGACGGGAGACAGACGGGAGACACACGGGAGACAGACGGGAGACACGCGGGAGACAGACGGGAGACACGCGGGAGACAGACGGGAGACACGCGGGAGACAGACGGGAGACACGCGGTAGACAGACGGGAGACACGCGGGAGACAGGCGGGAGACACGCGGGAGACAGGCGGGAGACACGGGGGAGACAGGCGGGAGACACGCGGGAGACAGGCGGGAGACACGCGGGAGACAGGCGGGAGACACGGGGGAGACAGGCGGGAGACACGCGGGAGACAGGCGGGAGACACGCAGGAGACAGGCGGGAGACACGGGGGAGACAGGCGGGAGACACGCGGGAGACAGGCGGGAGACACGCGGGAGACAAGCGGGAGACACGCGGGAGACAGACGGGAGACACGCGGTAGACAGACGGGAGACACGCGGGAGACAGGCGGGAGACACGCGGGAGACAGGCGGGAGACACGCGGGAGACAGGCGGGAGACACGCGGGAGACAGGCGGGAGACACGGGGGAGACAGGCGGGAGACACGCGGGAGACAGGCGGGAGACACGCGGGAGACAGGCGGGAGACACGCGGGAGACAGGCGGGAGACATGCGGGAGACAGGCGGGAGACACGCGGGAGACAGGCGGAAGACACGCGGGAGACAGGCGGGAGACACGCGGGAGACAGGCGGGTGACACGCGGGAGACAGGCGGGAGACACGCGGGAGACAGGCGGGAGACACGCGGGAGACAGGCGGGAGACACGCGGGAGACAGGCGGGAGACACGCGGGAGACAGGCGGGAGACACGCGGGAGACAGGCGGGAGACAGGCGGGAGACACGCCGGAGACAGGCGGGAGAAACGCGGGAGACAGGCGGGAGACACACGGGAGACAGGCGGGAGACACGCGGGAGACAGGCGGGAGATACGCGGGAGACAGGCGGGAGACACGCGGGAGACAGGCGGGAGACACGCGGGAGACAGGCGGGAGACACGCGGGAGACACGCGGTAGACAGGCGGGAGACACGCGGGAGACAGGCGGGAGACACGCGGGAGACAGGCGGGAGACACGCAGGAGACAGGCGGGAGACAGGCGGGAGACACGCGGGAGACACGCGGGAGACAGGCGGGAGACAGGCGGGAGACACGCGGGAGACAGGCGGGAGACACGCGGGAGACAGGCAGGAGACACGCGGGAGACAAGCGGGAGACACGCGGGAGACAGGCGGGAGACACGCGGGAGACAGGCGGGAGACACGCGGGAGACAGGCGGGAGACACGCGGGAGACAGGCGGGAGACACGCGGGAGACAGGCGAGAGACACGCGGGAGACAGGCGGGAGACACGCGGGAGACAGGCGGGAGACACGCGGGAGACAGGCGGGAGACACGCGGGAGACAGGCGGGAGACACGCGGGAGACAGACGGGAGACACGCGGGAGACAGACGGGAGACAGACGGGAGACACACGGGAGACAGACGGGAGACACGCGGGAGACAGAGGGGAGACACGCGGGAGACAGACGGGAGACACACGGGAGACAGACGGGAGACACGCGGTAGACAGACGGGAGACACGCGGGAGACAGACGTGAGACACGCGGGAGACAGACGGGAGACACGCGGGAGACACACGGGAGACACGCGGGAGACAGACGGGAGACACGCGGGAGACAGACGGGAGACACGCGGGAGACAGACGGGAGACACGCGGGAAACAGACGGGAGACACGCGGGAGACAGACGGGAGACACGCGGGAGACAGGCGGGAGACACGCGGGAGACAGGCGGGAGACACGCGGGAGACACGCGGGAGACACTCGGGAGACAGGCGGGAGACACGCGGGAGACAGGCGGGAGACACGCGGGAGACAGGCGGGAGACACGCGGGAGACAGGCGGGAGACACGCGGGAGACAGGCGGGAGACACGCGGGAGACAGGCGGGAGACACGCGGGAGACAGGCGGGAGACACGCGTGAGACAGGCGGGAGACACGCGGGAGACAGGCGGGAGACACGCGGGAGACAGGCGGGAGACACGCGGGAGACAGGCGGGAGACACGCGGGAGACAGGCGGCAGACACGCGGGAGACAGACGGGAGACACGCGGGAGACAGACGGGAGACACGCGGGAGACAGACGGGAGACACGCGGGAGACAGACGGGAGACACGCGGGAGACAGACGGGAGACACGCGGGAGACAGACGGGAGACACGCGGGAGACAGACGGGAGACACGCGGGAGACAGACGGGAGACACGCGGGAGACAGACAGGAGACACGCGGGAGACAGACGGGAGACACGCGGGAGGCAGACGGGAGACACGCGGGAGACACACGGGAGACACGCGGGAGACAGACGGGAGACACGCGGGAGACAGACGGGAGACACGCGGGAGACAGACGGGAGACACGCGGGAGACAGACGGAAGACACGCGGGAGACAGACGGGAGACACGCGGGAGACAGACGGGAGACACGCGGGAGACAGACGGGAGACACGCGGGAGACAGACGGGAGACACGCGGGAGACAGACGGGAGACACGCGGGAGACAGACGGGAGACACGCGGGAGACAGACGGGAGACACGCGGGAGACAGACGGAAGACACGCGGGAGACAGACGGGAGACACGCGGGAGACAGACGGGAGACACGCGGGAGACAGACGGGAGACACGCGGGAAACAGACGGGAGACACGCGGGAGACAGACGGGAGACACGCCGGAGACAGACGGGAGACACGCGGGAGACAGACGGGAGACACGCGGGAGACAGACGGGAGACACGCGGGAGACAGACGGGAGACACGCGGGAGACAGACGGGAGACACGCGGGAGACAGACGGGAGACACGCGGGAGACAGACGGGAGACA
This sequence comes from Petromyzon marinus, assembly GCF_048934315.1. Classification (NCBI taxonomy): domain Eukaryota; kingdom Metazoa; phylum Chordata; class Hyperoartia; order Petromyzontiformes; family Petromyzontidae; genus Petromyzon; species Petromyzon marinus. The sequence goes on from NW_027423222.1 coordinate 24,403, forward strand.
CGCGGGAGACAGACGGGAGACACGCGGGAGACAGACGGGAGACACGCGGGAGACAGGCGGGAGACACGCGGGAGACAGGCGGGAGACACGCGGGAGACAGGCGGGAGACAGGCGGGAGACACGCGGGAGACACGCGGGAGACAGGCGGGAGACAGGCGGGAGACACGCGGGAGACACGCGGGAGACAGGCGGGAGACACGCGGGAGACAGGCGGGAGACACGCGGGAGACAGGCGGGAGACACGCGGGAGACAGGCGGGAGACACGCGGGAGACAGGCGGGAGACACGCGGGAGACAGGCGGGAGACACGCGGGAGACAGGCGGGAGACACGCGGGAGACAGGCGGGAGACACGCGGGAGACAGGCGGGAGACACGCGGGAGACAGGCGGGAGACACGCGGGAGACAGGCGGGAGACACGCGGGAGACAGGCGGGAGACACGCGGGAGACAGGCGGGAGACACGCGGGAGACAGGCGGGAGACACGAGGGAGACAGGCGGGAGACACGCGGGAGACACGCGGGAGACAGGCGGGAGACACGCGGGAGACAGGCGGGAGACACGCGGGAAACAGGCGGGAGACACCCGGCAGACAGGCGGGAGACACCCGGGAGACAGGCGGGAGACACGCTGGAGACAAACGGGAGACACGCGGGAGACAGGCGGGAGACACGCGGGAGACAGGCGGGAGACACGCGGGAGACAGGCGGGAGACACGCGGGAGACAGGCGGGAGACACGCGGCAGACACGCGGGAGACAGGCGGGAGACACGCGGGAGACAGGTTTGAGACACGCGGGAGACACGCGGGAGACAGGCGGGAGACACGCGGGAGACAGGCGGGAGACACGCGGGAGACAGGCGGGAGACACGCGGGAGACAGTCGGGAGACACGCGGGAGACAGGCGGGAGACACGCGGGAGACAGGCGGGAGACACGCGGGAGACAGGCGGGAGACACGCGGGAGACACGCGGGAGACACGCGGGAGAAAGGCGGGAGACACGCGGGAGACACGCGGGAGACAGGCGGGAGACAGGCGGGAGACACGCGGGAGACAGGCGGGAGACACGCGGGAGACAGGCGGGAGACACGCGGGAGACAGGCGGGAGACACGCGGGAGAAAGGCGGGAGACACGCGGGAGACACGCGGGAGACACGCGGGAGACAGGCGGGAGACACGCGGGAGACAGGCGGGAGACACGCGGGAGACAGGCGGGAGACACGCGGGAGACAGGCGGGAGACACGCGGGAGACAGGCGGGAGACACTCGGGAGACAGGCGGGAGACACTCGGGAGACACGCGGGAGACAGGCTGGAGACACGCGGGAGACAGGCGGGAGACACGCGGGAGACAGGCGGGAGACACGCGGGAGACAGGCGGGAGACACGCGGGAGACAGGCGGGAGACACGCGGGAGACAGGCGGGAGACACGCGGGAGACAGGCGGGAGACACGCGGGAGACAGGCGGGAGACAGCGGGAGACAGGCGGGAGACACGCGGGAGACAGGCGGGAGACACGCGGGAGACAGGCGGCAGACACGCGGGAGACAGGCGGGAGACACGCGGGAGACAGGCGGGAGACACGCGGGAGACAGCCGGGAGACACGCGGGAGACAGGCGGGAGACACGCGGGAGACAGGCGGGAGACACGCGGGAGACACGCGGGAAACAGGCGGGAGACACGCGGGAGACAGGCGGGAGACACGCGGGAGACAGGCGGGAGACACGCGGGAGACAGGCGGGAGACACGCGGGAGACAGGCGGGAGACACGGGGGAGACAGGCGGGAGACACGCGGGAGACAGGCGGGAGACACGCGGGAGACAGGCGGGAGACACGCGGGAGACAGGCGGGAGACACGCGGGAGACAGGCGGGAGACACGCGGGAGACAGGCGGAAGACACGCGGGAGACAGGCGGGAGACACGCGGGAGACAGGCGGGTGACACGCGGGAGACAGGCGGGAGACACGCGGGAGACAGGCGGGAGACACGCGGGAGACAGGCGGGAGACACGCGGGAGACAGGCGGGAGACACGCGGGAGACAGGCGGGAGACACGCGGGAGACAGGCGGGAGACACGCGGGAGACAGGCGGGAGACACGCGGGAGACACGCGGGAGACAGGCGGGAGACACGCGGGAGACAGGCGGGAGACACGCGGGAGACACGCGGGAGACAGGCGGGAGACAGGCGGGAGACACGCGGGAGACACGCGGGAGACAGGCGGGAGACACGCGGGAGACAGGCGGGAGACACGCGGGAGACAGGCGGGAGACACGCGGGAGACAGGCGGGAGACACGCGGGAGACAGGCGGGAGACACGCGGGAGACAGGCGAGAGACACGCGGGAGACAGGCGGGAGACACGCGGGAGACAGGCGGGAGACACGCGGGAGACAGGCGGGAGACACGCGGGAGACAGACGGGAGACAGACGGGAGACACACGGGAGACAGACGGGAGACACGCGGGAGACAGACGGGAGACACGCGGGAGACAGACGGGAGACACGCGGGAGACAGACGGGAGACACGCGGTAGACAGACGGGAGACACGCGGGAGACAGGCGGGAGACACGCGGGAGACAGGCGGGAGACACGGGGGAGACAGGCGGGAGACACGCGGGAGACAGGCGGGAGACACGCGGGAGACAGGCGGGAGACACGGGGGAGACAGGCGGGAGACACGCGGGAGACAGGCGGGAGACACGCAGGAGACAGGCGGGAGACACGGGGGAGACAGGCGGGAGACACGCGGGAGACAGGCGGGAGACACGCGGGAGACAAGCGGGAGACACGCGGGAGACAGACGGGAGACACGCGGTAGACAGACGGGAGACACGCGGGAGACAGGCGGGAGACACGCGGGAGACAGGCGGGAGACACGCGGGAGACAGGCGGGAGACACGCGGGAGACAGGCGGGAGACACGGGGGAGACAGGCGGGAGACACGCGGGAGACAGGCGGGAGACACGCGGGAGACAGGCGGGAGACACGCGGGAGACAGGCGGGAGACATGCGGGAGACAGGCGGGAGACACGCGGGAGACAGGCGGAAGACACGCGGGAGACAGGCGGGAGACACGCGGGAGACAGGCGGGTGACACGCGGGAGACAGGCGGGAGACACGCGGGAGACAGGCGGGAGACACGCGGGAGACAGGCGGGAGACACGCGGGAGACAGGCGGGAGACACGCGGGAGACAGGCGGGAGACACGCGGGAGACAGGCGGGAGACAGGCGGGAGACACGCCGGAGACAGGCGGGAGAAACGCGGGAGACAGGCGGGAGACACACGGGAGACAGGCGGGAGACACGCGGGAGACAGGCGGGAGATACGCGGGAGACAGGCGGGAGACACGCGGGAGACAGGCGGGAGACACGCGGGAGACAGGCGGGAGACACGCGGGAGACACGCGGTAGACAGGCGGGAGACACGCGGGAGACAGGCGGGAGACACGCGGGAGACAGGCGGGAGACACGCAGGAGACAGGCGGGAGACAGGCGGGAGACACGCGGGAGACACGCGGGAGACAGGCGGGAGACAGGCGGGAGACACGCGGGAGACAGGCGGGAGACACGCGGGAGACAGGCAGGAGACACGCGGGAGACAAGCGGGAGACACGCGGGAGACAGGCGGGAGACACGCGGGAGACAGGCGGGAGACACGCGGGAGACAGGCGGGAGACACGCGGGAGACAGGCGGGAGACACGCGGGAGACAGGCGAGAGACACGCGGGAGACAGGCGGGAGACACGCGGGAGACAGGCGGGAGACACGCGGGAGACAGGCGGGAGACACGCGGGAGACAGGCGGGAGACACGCGGGAGACAGACGGGAGACACGCGGGAGACAGACGGGAGACAGACGGGAGACACACGGGAGACAGACGGGAGACACGCGGGAGACAGAGGGGAGACACGCGGGAGACAGACGGGAGACACACGGGAGACAGACGGGAGACACGCGGTAGACAGACGGGAGACACGCGGGAGACAGACGTGAGACACGCGGGAGACAGACGGGAGACACGCGGGAGACACACGGGAGACACGCGGGAGACAGACGGGAGACACGCGGGAGACAGACGGGAGACACGCGGGAGACAGACGGGAGACACGCGGGAAACAGACGGGAGACACGCGGGAGACAGACGGGAGACACGCGGGAGACAGGCGGGAGACACGCGGGAGACAGGCGGGAGACACGCGGGAGACACGCGGGAGACACTCGGGAGACAGGCGGGAGACACGCGGGAGACAGGCGGGAGACACGCGGGAGACAGGCGGGAGACACGCGGGAGACAGGCGGGAGACACGCGGGAGACAGGCGGGAGACACGCGGGAGACAGGCGGGAGACACGCGGGAGACAGGCGGGAGACACGCGTGAGACAGGCGGGAGACACGCGGGAGACAGGCGGGAGACACGCGGGAGACAGGCGGGAGACACGCGGGAGACAGGCGGGAGACACGCGGGAGACAGGCGGCAGACACGCGGGAGACAGACGGGAGACACGCGGGAGACAGACGGGAGACACGCGGGAGACAGACGGGAGACACGCGGGAGACAGACGGGAGACACGCGGGAGACAGACGGGAGACACGCGGGAGACAGACGGGAGACACGCGGGAGACAGACGGGAGACACGCGGGAGACAGACGGGAGACACGCGGGAGACAGACAGGAGACACGCGGGAGACAGACGGGAGACACGCGGGAGGCAGACGGGAGACACGCGGGAGACACACGGGAGACACGCGGGAGACAGACGGGAGACACGCGGGAGACAGACGGGAGACACGCGGGAGACAGACGGGAGACACGCGGGAGACAGACGGAAGACACGCGGGAGACAGACGGGAGACACGCGGGAGACAGACGGGAGACACGCGGGAGACAGACGGGAGACACGCGGGAGACAGACGGGAGACACGCGGGAGACAGACGGGAGACACGCGGGAGACAGACGGGAGACACGCGGGAGACAGACGGGAGACACGCGGGAGACAGACGGAAGACACGCGGGAGACAGACGGGAGACACGCGGGAGACAGACGGGAGACACGCGGGAGACAGACGGGAGACACGCGGGAAACAGACGGGAGACACGCGGGAGACAGACGGGAGACACGCCGGAGACAGACGGGAGACACGCGGGAGACAGACGGGAGACACGCGGGAGACAGACGGGAGACACGCGGGAGACAGACGGGAGACACGCGGGAGACAGACGGGAGACACGCGGGAGACAGACGGGAGACACGCGGGAGACAGACGGGAGACACGCGGGAGACAGACGGGAGACACGCGGGAGACAGACGGGAGACACGCGGGAGACAGACGGGAGACACGCGGGAGACAGACGGGAGACACGCGGGAGACACACGGGACACACGCGGGAGACAGACGGGAGACACGCGGGAGACACACGGGAGACAGACGGGAGACACACGGGAGACAGACGGGAGACACACGGGAGACAGACGGGAGACACGCGGGAGACAGACGGGAGACACGCGGGAGACAGGCGGGAGACACGCGGGAGACAGGCGGTAGACACGCGGGAGACAGGCGGTAGACACGCGGGAGACAGGCGGGAGACACGCGGGAGACAGGCGGGAGACACGCGGGAGACAGGCGGGAGACACGCGGGAGACAGGCGGGAGACACGCGGGAGACAGGCGGGAGACACGCGGGAGACAGGCGGGAGACACGCGGGAGACAGGCGAGAGACACGCGGGAGACAGGCGGGAGACACGCGGGAGACAGACGGAAGACACGCAGGAGACAGACGGGAGACACGCGGGAGACACACGGGAGACACGCGGGAGACAGACGGGAGACACGCGGGAGACACACGGGAGACAGACGGGAGACACGCGGGAGACACGCGGGAGACAGGCGGGAGACACGCGGGAGACAGGCGGGAGACAGCGGGAGACAGGCGGGAGACACGCGGGAGACAGGCGGGAGACACGCGGGAGACAGGCGGCAGACACGCGGGAGACAGGCGGGAGACACGCGGGAGACAGGCGGGAGACACGCGGGAGACAGCCGGGAGACACGCGGGAGACAGGCGGGAGACACGCGGGAGACAGGCGGGAGACACGCGGGAGACAGGCGGGAGACACGCGGGAGACAGGCGGGAGACACGCGGGAGACAGGCGGGAGACACGCGGGAGACAGGCGGGAGACACGCGGGAGACAGGCGGGAGACACGCGGGAGACAGGCGGGGAGACACGGGGGAGACAGGCGGGAGACACGCGGGAGACAGGCGGGAGACACGCGGGAGACAGGCGGGAGACACGGGGGAGACAGGCGGGAGACACGGGGGAGACAGGCGGGAGACACGCGGGAGACAGGCGGGAGACACGCGGGAGACAGGCGGGAGACACGCGGGAGACAGGCGGGAGACACGCCGGGAGACAGGCGGGAGACACGCGGGAGACAGGCGGGAGACACGCGGGAGACAGGCGGGAGACATGCGGGAGACAGGCGGGAGACACGCGGGAGACAGGCGGGAAGACACGCGGGAGACAGGCGGGAGACACGCGGGAGACAGGCGGGTGACACGCGGGAGACAGGCGGGAGACACGCGGGAGACAGGCGGGAGACACGCGGGAGACAGGCGGGAGACACGCGGGAGACAGGCGGGAGACACGCGGGAGACAGGCGGGAGACACGCGGGAGACAGGCGGGAGACACGCGGGAGACAGGCGGGAGACAGGCGGGAGACACGCCGGAGACAGGCGGGAGAAACGCGGGAGACAGGCGGGAGACACACGGGAGACAGGCGGGAGACACGCGGGAGACAGGCGGGAGATACGCGGGAGACAGGCGGGAGACACGCGGGAGACAGGCGGGAGACACGCGGGAGACAGGCGGGAGACACGCGGGAGACACGCGGTAGACAGGCGGGAGACACGCGGGAGACAGGCGGGAGACACGCGGGAGACAGGCGGGAGACACGCGGGAGACAGGCGGGAGACAGGCGGGAGACACGCGGGAGACACGCGGGAGACAGGCGGGAGACAGGCGGGAGACACGCGGGAGACACGCGGGAGACAGGCGGGAGACACTCGGGAGACAGGCGGGAGACACGCGGGAGACAGGCGGGAGACACGCGGGAGACAGGCGGGAGACACGCGGGAGACAGGCGGGAGACACGCGGGAGACAGGCGGGAGACACGCGGGAGACAGGCGGGAGACACGCGGGAGACAGGCGGGAGACACGCGGGAGACAGGCGGGAGACACGCGGGATACAGGCGGGAGACACGCAGGAGACAGGCGGGAGACACGCGGGGAGACAGGCGGGAGACACGCGGGAGACAGGCGGGAGACACGCGGGGAGACAGGCGGGAGACACGCGGGAGACAGGCGGGAGACACGCGGGAGACACGCGGGAGACAGGCGGGAGACACGCGGGAGACAGGCGGGAGACACGCGGGAAACAGGCGGGAGACACGCGGGAGACAGGCGGGAGACACGCGGGAGACAGGCGGGAGACACGTGGGAGACAGGCGGGAGACACGCGGGAGACAGGCGGGAGACACGCGGGAGACAGGCGGAGACACGCGGGAGACAGGCGGGAGACACGCGGGAGACAGGCGGGAGACACGCGGGAGACAGGCGGGAGACACGCGGGAGACAGGCGGGAGACACGCGGGAGACAGGCGGGAGACACGCGGGAGACAGGCGGGAGACACGCGGGAGACAGGCGGGAGACACGCGGGAGACAGTCGGGAGACAGGCGGGAGACACGCGGGAGACAGGCGGGAGACACGCGGGAGACAGGCGGGAGACACGCGGAGAAAGGCGGGAGACACGCGGGAGACAGGCGGGAGACACGCGGGAGACAGGCGGGAGACACCCGGCAGACAGGCGGGAGACACCCGGGAGACAGGCGGGAGACACGCTGGAGACAAACGGGAGACACGCGGGAGACAGGCGGGAGACACGCGGGAGACAGGCGGGAGACACGCGGGAGACAGGCGGGAGACACGCGGGAGACAGGCGGGAGACACGCGGCAGACACGCGGGAGACAGGCGGGAGACACGCGGGAGACAGGTTTGAGACACGCGGGAGACACGCGGGAGACAGGGCGGGAGACACGCGGGAGACAGGCGGGAGACACGCGGGAGACAGGCGGGAGACACGCGGGAGACAGGCGGGAGACACGCGGGAGACAGGCGGGAGACACGCGGGAGACAGGCGGGAGACACGCGGGAGACAGGCGGGGAGACACGCGGGAGACAGGCGGGAGACACGCGGGAGAAAGGCGGGAGACACGCGGGAGACACGCGGGAGACAGGCGGGAGACAGGCAGGGAGACACGCGGGAGACAGGCGGGAGACACGCGGGAGACAGGCGGGAGACACGCGGGAGACAGGCGGGAGACACGCGGGAGACAGGCGGGAGACACGCGGGAGAAAGGCGGGAGACACGCGGGAGACACGCGGGAGACACGCGGGAGACAGGCGGGAGACACGCGGGAGACAGGCGGGAGACACGCGGGAGACAGGCGGGAGACACGCGGGAGACAGGCGGGAGACACGCGGGAGACAGGCGGGAGACACTCGGGAGAACAGGCGGGAGACACTCGGGAGACACGCGGGAGACAGGCTGGAGACACGCGGGAGACAGGCGGGAGACACGCGGGAGACAGGCGGGAGACACGCGGGAGACAGGCGGGAGACACGCGGGAGACAGGCGGGAGACACGCGGGAGACAGGCGGGAGACACGCGGGAGACAGGCGGGAGACACGCGGAGACAGGCGGGAGACAGCGGGAGACAGGCGGGAGACACGCGGGAGACAGGCGGAGACACGCGGGAGACAGGCGGCAGACACGCGGGAGACAGGCGGGAGACACGCGGGAGACAGGCGGGAGACACGCGGGAGACAGCCGGGAGACACGCGGGAGACAGGCGGGAGACACGCGGGAGACAGGCGGGAGACACGCGGGAGACACGCGGGAACAGGCGGGAGACACGCGGGAGACAGGCGGGAGACACCGGGAGACAGGCGGGAGACACGCGGGAGACAGGCGGGAGACACGCGGGAGACAGGCGGGAGACACGGGGGAGACAGGCGGGAGACACGCGGGAGACAGGCGGGAGACACGCGGGAGACAGGCGGGAGACACGCGGGAGACAGGCGGGAGACACGCGGGAGACAGGCGGGAGACACGCGGGAGACAGGCGGGAGACACGCGGGAGACAGGCGGGAGACACGCGGGAGACAGGCGGGAGACACGCGGGAGACAGGCGGGAGACACGCGGGAGACAGGCGGGAGACACGCGGGAGACAGGCGGGAGACACGCGGCGAGACAGGCGGGAGACACGCGGGAGACAGGCGGGAGACACGCGGGAGACAGGCGGGAGACACGGGCGGGAGACACGCGGGAGACAGGCGGGAGACAGCGGGAGACACGCGGGAGACAGGCGGGAGACACGCGGGAGACACGCGGGAGACAGGCGGAGACAGGCGGGAGACAGCGGGAGACACGCGGGAGACAGGCGGGAGACACGCGGGAGACAGGCGGGAGACACGCGGGAGACAGGCGGGAGACACGCGGGAGACAGGCAGGAGACACGCGGGAGACAGGCGGGAGACACGCGGGAGACAGGCGAGAGACACGCGGGAGCAGGCGGGAGACACGCGGGAGACAGGCGGGAGACACGCGGGAGACAGGCGGGAGACACGCGGGAGACAGGCGGGAGACACGCGGGAGACAGACGGGAGATACGCGGGAGACAGACGGGAGACAGACGGGAGACACACGGGAGACAGACGGGAGACACGCGGGAGACAGACGGGAGACACGCGGGAGACAGACGGGAGACACGCGGGAGACAGACGGGAGACACGCGGTAGACAGACGGGAGACACGCGGGAGACAGGCGGGAGACACGCGGGAGACAGGCGGGAGACACGGGGGAGACAGGCGGGAGACACGCGGGAGACAGGCGGGAGACACGCGGGAGACAGGCGGGAGACACGGGGGAGACAGGCGGGAGACACGCGGGAGACAGGCGGGAGACACGCAGGAGACAGGCGGGAGACACGGGGGAGACAGGCGGGAGACACGCGGGAGACAGGCGGGAGACACGCGGGAGACAAGCGGGAGACACGCGGGAGACAGACGGGAGACACGCGGTAGACAGACGGGAGACACGCGGGAGACAGGCGGGAGACACGCGGGAGACAGGCGGGAGACACGGGGGAGACAGGCGGGAGACACGCGGGAGACAGGCGCGGGAGACACGCGGGAGACAGGCGGGAGACACGGGGGAGACAGGCGGGAGACACGCGGGAGACAGGCGGGAGACACGCGGGAGACAGGCGGGAGACACGCGGGAGACAGGCGGGAGACATGCGGGAGACAGGCGGGAGACACGCGGGAGACAGGCGGAAGACACGCGGGAGACAGGCGGGAGACACGCGGGAGACAGGCGGGGTGACACGCGGGAGACAGGCGGGAGACACGCGGGAGACAGAGACACGCGGGAGACAGGCGGGAGACACGCGGGAGACAGGCGGGAGACACGCGGGAGACAGGCGGGAGACACGCGGGAGACAGGCGGGAGACACGCGGGAGACAGGCGGGAGACAGGCGGGAGACACGCCGGAGACAGGCGGGAGAAACGCGGGAGACAGGCGGGAGACACACGGGAGACAGGCGGGAGACACGCGGGAGACAGGCGGGAGATACGCGGGAGACAGGCGGGAGACACGCGGGAGACAGGCGGGAGACACGCGGGAGACAGGCGGGAGACACGCGGGAGACACGCGGTAGACAGGCGGGAGACACGCGGGAGACAGGCGGGAGACACGCGGGAGACAGGCGGGAGACACGCAGGAGACAGGCGGGAGACAGGCGGGAGACACGCGGGAGACACGCGGGAGACAGGCGGGAGACAGGCGGGAGACACGCGGGAGACACGCGGGAGACAGGCGGGAGACACGCGGGAGACAGGCGGGAGACACGCGGGAGACAGGCAGGAGACACGCGGGAGACAAGCGGGAGACACGCGGGAGACAGGCGGGAGACACGCGGAGACAGGCGGGAGACACGCGGGAGACAGGCGGGAGACACGCGGGAGACAGGCGGGAGACACGCGGGAGACAGGCGAGAGACACGCGGGAGACAGGCGGGAGACACGCGGGAGACAGGCGGGAGACACGCGGGAGACAGGCGGGAGACACGCGGAGGCAGGCGGAGACAGGCGGGAGACACGCGGGAGACAGACGGGAGACACGCGGGAGACAGACGGGAGACAGACGGGAGACACACGGGAGACAGACGGGAGACACGCGGGAGACAGACGGGAGACACGCGGGAGACAGACGGGAGACACACGGGAGACAGACGGGAGACACGCGGTAGACAGACGGGAGACACGCGGGAGACAGACGTGAGACACGCGGGAGACAGACGGGAGACACGCGGGAGACACACGGGAGACACGCGGGAGACAGACGGGAGACACGCGGGAGACAGACGGGAGACACGCGGGAGACAGACGGGAGACACGCGGGAAACAGACGGGAGACACGCGGGAGACAGACGGGAGACACGCGGGAGACAGGCGGGAGACACGCGGGAGACAGGCGGGAGACACGCGGGAGACACGCGGGAGACACTCGGGAGACAGGCGGGAGACACGCGGGAGACAGGCGGGAGACACGCGGGAGACAGGCGGGAGACACGCGGGAGACAGGCGGGAGACACGCGGGAGACAGGCGGGAGACACGCGGGAGACAGGCGGGAGACACGCGGGAGACAGGCGGGAGACACGCGGGAGACAGGCGGGAGACACGCGGGAGACAGGCGGGAGACACGCGGGAGACAGGCGGGAGACACGCGGGAGACAGGCGGCAGACACGCGGGAGACAGACGGGAGACACGCGGGAGACAGACGGGAGACACGCGGGAGACAGACGGGAGACACGCGGGAGACAGACGGGAGACACGCGGGAGACAGACGGGAGACACGCGGGAGACAGACAGGAGACACGCGGGAGACAGACGGGAGACACGCGGGAGACAGACAGGAGACACGCGGGAGACAGACGGGAGACACGCGGGAGGCAGACGGGAGACACGCGGGAGACACACGGGAGACAGACGGGAGACACACGGGAGACACACGGGAGACAGACGGGAGACACGCGGGAGACAGACGGGAGACACGCGGGAGACAGACGGGAGACACGCGGGAGACAGACGGGAGACACGCGGGAGACAGACGGGAGACACGCGGGAGACAGACGGGAGACACGCGGGAGACAGACGGAAGACACGCGGGAGACAGACGGGAGACACGCGGGAGACAGACGGGAGACACGCAGGAGACAGACGGGAGACACGCGGGAAACAGACGGGAGACACGCGGGAGACAGACGGGAGACACGCCGGAGACAGACGGGAGACACGCGGGAGACAGACGGGAGACACGCGGGAGACAGACGGGAGACACGCGGGAGACAGACGGGAGACACGCGGGAGACAGACGGGAGACACGCGGGAGACAGACGGGAGACACGCGGGAGACAGACGGGAGACACGCGGGAGACAGACGGGAGACACGCGGGAGACAGACGGGAGACACGCGGGAGACAGACGGGAGACACGCGGGAGACAGACGGGAGACACGCGGGAGACAGACGGGAGACACGCGGGAGACACACGGGACACACGCGGGAGACAGACGGGAGACACGCGGGAGACACACGGGAGACAGACGGGAGACACACGGGAGACAGACGGGAGACACACGGGAGACAGACGGGAGACACGCGGGAGACAGACGGGAGACACGCGGGAGACAGGCGGGAGACACGCGGGAGACAGGCGGTAGACACGCGGGAGACAGGCGGTAGACACGCGGGAGACAGGCGGGAGACACGCGGGAGACAGGCGGGAGACACGCGGGAGACAGGCGGGAGACACGCGGGAGACAGGCGGGAGACACGCGGGAGACAGGCGGGAGACACGCGGGAGACAGGCGGGAGACACGCGGGAGACAGGCGAGAGACACGCGGGAGACAGGCGGGAGACACGCGGGAGACAGACGGAAGACACGCAGGAGACAGACGGGAGACACGCGGGAGACACACGGGAGACACGCGGGAGACAGACGGGAGACACGCGGGAGACACACGGGAGACAGACGGGAGACACACGGGAGACAGACGGGAGACACACGGGAGACAGACGGGAGACACACGGGAGACAGACGGGAGACACGCGGGAGACAGGCGGGAGACACGCGGGAGACAGGCGGTAGACACGCGGGAGACAAGCGGGAGACACGCGGGAGACAGGCGGGAGACACGCGGGAGACAGGCGGGAGACACGCGGGAGAAAGGCGGGAGACACGCGGGAGACAGGCGGGAGACACGCGGGAGACAGGCGGGAGACACCCGGGAGACAGGCGGGAGACACGCGGGAGACAGGCGGGAGACACGCGGGAGACAGGCGGGAGACACGCGGGAGACACGCGGGAGACACGCGGGAGACAGGCGGGAGACACGCGGGAGACAGGCGGGAGACACTCGGGAGACAGGCGGGAGACACTCGGGAGACAGGCGGAAGACACGCGGGAGACAGGCGGGAGACACGCGGGAGACAGGCGGGAGACACGCGGGAGACAGGCGGGAGACACGCGGGAGACAGGCGGGAGACACGCGGGAGACAGGCGGGAGACACGCGGGAGACAGGCGGGAGACACGCGGGAGACAGGCGGGAGACACGCGGGAGACAGGCGGGAGACAGCGGGAGACAGGCGGGAGACACGCGGGAGACAGGCGGGAGACACGCGGGAGACAGGCGGCAGACACGCGGGAGACAGGCGGGAGACACGCGGGAGACAGGCGGGAGACACGCGGGAGACAGCCGGGAGACACGCGGGAGACAGGCGGGAGACACGCGGGAGACAGGAGGGAGACACGCGGGAGACAGGCGGGAGACACGCGGGAGACAGGCGGGAGACACGCGGGAGACAGGCGGGAGACACGCGGGAGACAGGCGGGAGACACGCGGGAGACAGGCGGGAGACACGCGGGAGACAGGCGGGAGACACGCGGGAGACAGGCGGGAGACACGCGGGAGACAGGCGGGAGACACGCGGGAGACAGGCGGGAGACACGCGGGAGACAGGCGGGAGACACGCGGGAGACAGGCGGGAGACACGCGGGAGACAGGCGGGAGACACGCGGGAGACAGGCGGGAGACACGCGGGAGACAGGCGGGAGACACGCGGGAGACAGGCGGGAGACACGCGGGAGACAGGCGGGAGACACGCGGGAGACAGGCGGGAGACACGCGGGAGACAGGCGGGAGACACGCGGGAGACACGCGGGAGACAGGCGGGAGACACGCGGGAGACAGGCGGGAGACACGCGGGAGACAGGCGGGAGACACGCGGGAGACAGTCGGGAGACAGGCAGGAGACACGCGGGAGACAGGCGGGAGACACGCGGGAGACAGGCGGGAGACACGCGGGAGAAAGGCGGGAGACACGCTGGAGACAGGCGGGAGACACGCGGGAGACAGGCGGGAGACACCCGGCAGACAGGCGGGAGACACCCGGGAGACAGGCGGGAGACACGCGGGAGACAGGCGGGAGACACGCTGGAGACAAACGGGAGACACGCGGGAGACAGGCGGGAGACACGCGGAGACAGGCGGGAGACACGCGGGAGACAGGCGGGAGACACGCGGGAGACAGGCGGGAGACACGCGGGAGACAGGCGGGAGACATGCGGGAGAAAGGCGGGAGACACGCGGGAGACACGCGGGAGACAGGCGGGAGACACGCGGGAGACAGGCGGGAGACACGCGGGAGAAAGGCGGGAGACACGCGGGAGACACGCAGGAGACACGCGGGAGACAGGCGGGAGACACGCGGGAGACAGGCGGGAGACACGCGGGAGACAGGCGGGAGACACGCGGGAGACAGGCGGGAGACACGCGGGAGACAGGCGGGAGACACGCGGGAGAAAGGCGGGAGACACGCGGGAGACACGCGGGAGACACGCGGGAGACAGGCGGGAGACACGCGGGAGACAGGCGGGAGACACGCGGGAGACAGGCGGGAGACACGCGGGAGACAGGCGGGAGACACGCGGGAGACAGGCGGGAGACACGCGGGAGAAAGGCGGGAGACACGCGGGAGACACGCGGGAGACAGGCGGGAGACACGCGGGAGACAGGCGGGAGACACGCGGGAGACAGGCGGGAGACACGCGGGAGACAGGCGGGAGACACGCGGGAGACAGGCGGGAGACACGCGGGAGACAGGCGGGAGACACGCGGGAGACAGGCGGGAGACACGCGGGAGAAAGGCGGGAGACACGCGGGAGACACGCGGGAGACACGCGGGAGACAGGCGGGAGACACGCGGGAGACAGGCGGGAGACACGCGGGAGACAGGCGGGAGACACGCGGGAGACAGGCGGGAGACACGCGGGAGACAGGCGGGAGACACTCGGGAGACAGGCGGGAGACACTCGGGAGACACGCGGGAGACAGGCTGGAGACACGCGGGAGACAGGCGGGAGACACGCGGGAGACAGGCGGGAGACACGCGGGAGACAGGCGGGAGACACGCGGGAGACAGGCGGGAGACACGCGGGAGACAGGCGGGAGACACGCGGGAGACAGGCGGGAGACACGCGGGAGACAGGCGGGAGACAGCGGGAGACAGGCGGGAGACACGCGGGAGACAGGCGGGAGACACGCGGGAGACAGCCGGGAGACACGCGGGAGACAGGCGGAAGACACGCGGGAGACAGGCGGGAGACACGCGGGAGACACGCGGGAAACAGGCGGGAGACACGCGGGAGACAGGCGGGAGACACGCGGGAGACAGGCGGGAGACACGCGGGAGACAGGCGGGAGACACGCGGGAGACAGGCGGGAGACACGGGGGAGACAGGCGGGAGACACGCGGGAGACAGGCGGGAGACACGCGGGAGACAGGCGGGAGACACGCGGGAGACAGGCGGGAGACACGCGGGAGACAGGCGGGAGACACGCGGGAGACAGGCGGAAGACACGCGGGAGACAGGCGGGAGACACGCGGGAGACAGGCGGGTGACACGCGGGAGACAGGCGGGAGACACGCGGGAGACAGGCGGGAGACACGCGGGAGACAGGCGGGAGACACGCGGGAGACAGGCGGGAGACACGCGGGAGACAGGCGGGAGACACGCGGGAGACACGCGGGAGACAGGCGGGAGACACGCGGGAGACAGGCGGGAGACACGCGGGAGACAGGCGGGAGACACGCGGGAGACAGGCGGGAGACACGCGGGAGACAGGCGGCAGACACGCGGGAGACAGGCGGGAGACACGCGGGAGACAGCCGGGAGACACGCGGGAGACAGGCGGGAGACACGCGGGAGACAGGCGGGAGACACGCGGGAGACAGGCGGGAGACACGCGGGAGACAGGCGGGAGACACGCGGGAGACAGGCGGGAGACACGCGGGAGACGGCGGGAGACACGCGGGAGACAGGCGGGAGACACGCGGGAGACAGGCGGGAGACACGCGGGAGACAGGCGGGAGACACGCGGGAGACAGGCGGGAGACACGCGGGAGACAGGCGGGAGACACGCGGGAGACAGGCGGGAGACACGCGGGAGACAGGCGGGAGACACGCGGGAGACAGGCGGGAGACACGCGGGAGACAGGCGGGAGACACGCGGGAGACAGGCGGGAGACACGCAGGAGACAGGCGGGAGACACGCGGGAGACAGGCGGGAGACACGCGGGAGACAGGCGGGAGACACGCGGGAGACAGGCGGGAGACACGAGGGAGACAGGCGGGAGACACGCGGGAGACACGCGGGAGACAGGCGGGAGACACGCGGGAGACAGGCGGGAGACACGCGGGAAACAGGCGGGAGACACGCGGGAGACAGGCGGGAGACAGGCGGGAGACACGTGGGAGACAGGCGGGAGACACGCGGGAGACAGGCGGGAGACACGCGGGAGACAGGCGGGAGACACGCGGGAGACAGGCGGGAGACACGCGGGAGACAGGCGGGAGACACGCGGGAGACAGGCGGGAGACACGCGGGAGACACGCGAGAGACAGGCGGGAGACACGCGGGAGACAGGCGGGAGACACGCGGGAGACAGGCGGGAGACACGCGGGAGACACGCGAGAGACAGGCGGGAGACACGCGGGAGACAGGCGGGAGACACGCGGGAGACAGGCGGGAGACACGCGGGAGACAGGCGGGAGACACGCGGGAGACAGTCGGGAGACAGGCGGGAGACACGCGGGAGACAGGCGGGAGACACGCGGGAGACAGGCGGGAGACACGCGGGAGAAAGGCGGGAGACACGCGGGAGACAGGCGGGAGACACGCGGGAGACAGGCGGGAGACACCCGGCAGACAGGCGGGAGACACCCGGGAGACAGGCGGGAGACACGCGGGAGACAGGCGGGAGACACGCTGGAGACAAACGGGAGACACGCGGGAGACAGGCGGGAGACACGCGGGAGACAGGCGGGAGACACGCAGGAGACAGGCGGGAGACACGCGGGAGACAGGCGGGAGACACGCGGCAGACACGCGGGAGACAGGCGGGAGACACGCGGGAGACAGGTTTGAGACACGCGGGAGACACGCGGGAGACAGGCGGGAGACACGCGGGAGACAGGCGGGAGACACGCGGGAGACAGGCGGGAGACACGCGGGAGACAGGCGGGAGACACGCGGGAGACAGGCGGGAGACACGCGGGAGACAGGCGGGAGACACGCGGGAGACAGGCGGGAGACACGCGGGAGACAGGCGGGAGACACGCGGGAGAAAGGCGGGAGACACGCGGGAGACACGCGGGAGACAGGCGGGAGACAGGCGGGAGACACGCGGGAGACAGGCGGGAGACACGCGGGAGACAGGCGGGAGACACGCGGGAGACAGGCGGGAGACACGCGGGAGACAGGCGGGAGACACGCGGGAGAAAGGCGGGAGACACGCGGGAGACACGCGGGAGACACGCGGGAGACAGGCGGGAGACACGCGGGAGACAGGCGGGAGACACGCGGGAGACAGGCGGGAGTCACGCGGGAGACAGGCGGGAGACACGCGGGAGACAGGCGGGAGACACTCGGGAGACACGCGGGAGACAGGCTGGAGACACGCGGGAGACAGGCGGAAGACACGCGGGAGACAGGCGGGAGACACGCGGGAGACAGGCGGGAGACACGCGGGAGACAGGCGGGAGACACGCGGGAGACAGGCGGGAGACACGCGGGAGACAGGCGGGAGACAGCGGGAGACAGGCGGGAGACACGCGGGAGACAGGCGGGAGACACGCGGGAGACAGGCGGCAGACACGCGGGAGACAGGCGGGAGACACGCGGGAGACAGGCGGGAGACACGCGGGAGACAGCCGGGAGACACGCGGGAGACAGGCGGGAGACACGCGGGAGACAGGCGGGAGACACGCGGGAGACACGCGGGAAACAGGCGGGAGACACGCGGGAGACAGGCGGGAGACACGCGGGAGACAGGCGGGAGACACGCGGGAGACAGGCGGGAGACACCCGGCAGACAGGCGGGAGACACCCGGGAGACAGGCGGGAGACACGCGGGAGACAGGCGGGAGACACGCTGGAGACAAACGGGAGACACGCGGGAGACAGGCGGGAGACACGCGGGAGACAGGCGGGAGACACGCGGGAGACAGGCGGGAGACACGCGGGAGACAGGCGGGAGACACGCGGCAGACACGCGGGAGACAGGCGGGAGACACGCGGGAGACAGGTTTGAGACACGCGGGAGACACGCGGGAGACAGGCGGGAGACACGCGGGAGACAGGCGGGAGACACGCGGGAGACAGGCGGGAGACACGCGGGAGACAGGCGGGAGACACGCGGGAGACAGGCGGGAGACACGCGGGAGACAGGCGGGAGACACGCGGGAGACAGGCGGGAGACACGCGGGAGAAAGGCGGGAGACACGCGGGAGACACGCGGGAGACAGGCGGGAGACAGGCGGGAGACACGCGGGAGACAGGCGGGAGACACGCGGGAGACAGGCGGGAGACACGCGGGAGACAGGCGGGAGACACGCGGGAGACAGGCGGGAGACACGCGGGAGAAAGGCGGGAGACACGCGGGAGACACGCGGGAGACACGCGGGAGACAGGCGGGAGACACGCGGGAGACAGGCGGGAGACACGCGGGAGACAGGCGGGAGTCACGCGGGAGACAGGCGGGAGACACGCGGGAGACAGGCGGGAGACACTCGGGAGACACGCGGGAGACAGGCTGGAGACACGCGGGAGACAGGCGGGAGACACGCGGGAGACAGGCGGGAGACACGCGGGAGACAGGCGGGAGACACGCGGGAGACAGGCGGGAGACACGCGGGAGACAGGCGGGAGACAGCGGGAGACAGGCGGGAGACACGCGGGAGACAGGCGGGAGACACGCGGGAGACAGGCGGCAGACACGCGGGAGACAGGCGGGAGACACGCGGGAGACAGGCGGGAGACACGCGGGAGACAGCCGGGAGACACGCGGGAGACAGGCGGGAGACACGCGGGAGACAGGCGGGAGACACGCGGGAGACACGCGGGAAACAGGCGGGAGACACGCGGGAGACAGGCGGGAGACACGCGGGAGACAGGCGGGAGACACGCGGGAGACAGGCGGGAGACACGGGGGAGACAGGCGGGAGACACGCGGGAGACAGGCGGGAGACACGCGGGAGACAGGCGGGAGACAGGCGGGAGACACGCGGGAGACAGGCGGGAGACACGCGGGAGACAGGCGGAAGACACGCGGGAGACAGGCGGGAGACACGCGGGAGACAGGCGGGAGACACGCGGGAGACAGGCGGGAGACACGCGGGAGACACGCGGGAGACAGGCGGGAGACACGCGGGAGACAGGCGGGAGACACGCGGGAGACACGCGGGAGACAGGCGGGAGACACGCGGGAGACAGGCGGGAGACAGGCGGGAGACACGCGGGAGACACGCGGGAGACAGGCGGGAGACAGGCGGGAGACACGCGGGAGACACGCGGGAGACAGGCGGGAGTCACGCGGGAGACAGGCGGGAGACACGCGGGAGACAGGCGGGAGACACGCGGGAGACAGGCGGGAGACACGCGGGAGACACGCGGGAGACAGGCGGGAGACAGGCGGGAGACACGCGGGAGACACGCGGGAGACAGGCGGGAGACAGGCGGGAGACACGCGGGAGACAGGCGGGAGACACGCGGGAGACAGGCGGGAGACACGCGGGAGACAGGCGGGAGACACGCGGGAGACAGGCGGGAGACACGCGGGAGACAAGCGGGAGACACGCGGGAGACAGGCGGGAGGCACGCGGGAGACAGGCGGGAGACACGCGGGAGACAGGCGGGAGACACGCGGGAGACAGGCGGGAGACACGCGGGAGACAGGCGGGAGACACGCGGGAGACAGGCGGGAGACACGCGGGAGACAGGCGGGAGACACGCGGGAGACAGGCGGGAGACACGCGGGAGACAGGCGGGAGACACGCGGGAGACAGGCGGGAGACACGCGGGAGACAGGCGGGAGACACGCGGGAGACAGGCGGGAGACACGCGGGAGACAGGCGGGAGACAGGCGGGAGACAGGCGGGAGACACGCGGGAGACAGGCGGGAGACACGCGGGAGACAGGCGGGAGACACGCGGGAGACAGGCGGGAGACACGCGGGAGACAGGCGGGAGACACGCGGGAGAAAGGCGGGAGACACGCGGGAGACACGCGGGAGACACGCGGGAGACAGGCGGGAGACACGCGGGAGACAGGCGGGAGACACGCGGGAGACAGGCGGGAGTCACGCGGGAGACAGGCGGGAGACACGCGGGAGACAGGCGGGAGACACTCGGGAGACACGCGGGAGACAGGCTGGAGACACGCGGGAGACAGGCGGAAGACACGCGGGAGACAGGCGGGAGACACGCGGGAGACAGGCGGGAGACACGCGGGAGACAGGCGGGAGACACGCGGGAGACAGGCGGGAGACACGCGGGAGACAGGCGGGAGACAGCGGGAGACAGGCGGGAGACACGCGGGAGACAGGCGGGAGACACGCGGGAGACAGGCGGCAGACACGCGGGAGACAGGCGGGAGACACGCGGGAGACAGGCGGGAGACACGCGGGAGACAGCCGGGAGACACGCGGGAGACAGGCGGGAGACACGCGGGAGACAGGCGGGAGACACGCGGGAGACACGCGGGAAACAGGCGGGAGACACGCGGGAGACAGGCGGGAGACACGCGGGAGACAGGCGGGAGACACGCGGGAGACAGGCGGGAGACACCCGGCAGACAGGCGGGAGACACCCGGGAGACAGGCGGGAGACACGCGGGAGACAGGCGGGAGACACGCTGGAGACAAACGGGAGACACGCGGGAGACAGGCGGGAGACACGCGGGAGACAGGCGGGAGACACGCGGGAGACAGGCGGGAGACACGCGGGAGACAGGCGGGAGACACGCGGCAGACACGCGGGAGACAGGCGGGAGACACGCGGGAGACAGGTTTGAGACACGCGGGAGACACGCGGGAGACAGGCGGGAGACACGCGGGAGACAGGCGGGAGACACGCGGGAGACAGGCGGGAGACACGCGGGAGACAGGCGGGAGACACGCGGGAGACAGGCGGGAGACACGCGGGAGACAGGCGGGAGACACGCGGGAGACAGGCGGGAGACACGCGGGAGAAAGGCGGGAGACACGCGGGAGACACGCGGGAGACAGGCGGGAGACAGGCGGGAGACACGCGGGAGACAGGCGGGAGACACGCGGGAGACAGGCGGGAGACACGCGGGAGACAGGCGGGAGACACGCGGGAGACAGGCGGGAGACACGCGGGAGAAAGGCGGGAGACACGCGGGAGACACGCGGGAGACACGCGGGAGACAGGCGGGAGACACGCGGGAGACAGGCGGGAGACACGCGGGAGACAGGCGGGAGTCACGCGGGAGACAGGCGGGAGACACGCGGGAGACAGGCGGGAGACACTCGGGAGACACGCGGGAGACAGGCTGGAGACACGCGGGAGACAGGCGGGAGACACGCGGGAGACAGGCGGGAGACACGCGGGAGACAGGCGGGAGACACGCGGGAGACAGGCGGGAGACACGCGGGAGACAGGCGGGAGACACGCGGGAGACAGGCGGGAGACAGCGGGAGACAGGCGGGAGACACGCGGGAGACAGGCGGGAGACACGCGGGAGACAGGCGGCAGACACGCGGGAGACAGGCGGGAGACACGCGGGAGACAGGCGGGAGACACGCGGGAGACAGCCGGGAGACACGCGGGAGACAGGCGGGAGACACGCGGGAGACAGGCGGGAGACACGCGGGAGACACGCGGGAAACAGGCGGGAGACACGCGGGAGACAGGCGGGAGACACGCGGGAGACAGGCGGGAGACACGCGGGAGACAGGCGGGAGACACGGGGGAGACAGGCGGGAGACACGCGGGAGACAGGCGGGAGACACGCGGGAGACAGGCGGGAGACAGGCGGGAGACACGCGGGAGACAGGCGGGAGACACGCGGGAGACAGGCGGAAGACACGCGGGAGACAGGCGGGAGACACGCGGGAGACAGGCGGGAGACACGCGGGAGACAGGCGGGAGACACGCGGGAGACACGCGGGAGACAGGCGGGAGACACGCGGGAGACAGGCGGGAGACACGCGGGAGACACGCGGGAGACAGGCGGGAGACACGCGGGAGACAGGCGGGAGACAGGCGGGAGACACGCGGGAGACACGCGGGAGACAGGCGGGAGACAGGCGGGAGACACGCGGGAGACACGCGGGAGACAGGCGGGAGTCACGCGGGAGACAGGCGGGAGACACGCGGGAGACAGGCGGGAGACACGCGGGAGACAGGCGGGAGACACGCGGGAGACACGCGGGAGACAGGCGGGAGACAGGCGGGAGACACGCGGGAGACACGCGGGAGACAGGCGGGAGACAGGCGGGAGACACGCGGGAGACAGGCGGGAGACACGCGGGAGACAGGCGGGAGACACGCGGGAGACAGGCGGGAGACACGCGGGAGACAGGCGGGAGACACGCGGGAGACAAGCGGGAGACACGCGGGAGACAGGCGGGAGGCACGCGGGAGACAGGCGGGAGACACGCGGGAGACAGGCGGGAGACACGCGGGAGACAGGCGGGAGACACGCGGGAGACAGGCGGGAGACACGCGGGAGACAGGCGGGAGACACGCGGGAGACAGGCGGGAGACACGCGGGAGACAGGCGGGAGACACGCGGGAGACAGGCGGGAGACACGCGGGAGACAGGCGGGAGACACGCGGGAGACAGGCGGGAGACACGCGGGAGACAGGCGGGAGACACGCGGGAGACAGGCGGGAGACAGGCGGGAGACAGGCGGGAGACACGCGGGAGACAGGCGGGAGACACGCGGGAGACAGGCGGGAGACACGCGGGAGACAGGCGGGAGACACGCGGGAGACAGGCGGGAGACACGCGGGAGACACGCGGGAGACAGGCGGGAGACACGCGGGAGACAGGCGGGAGACACGCGGGAAACAGGCGGGAGACACGCGGGAGACAGGCGGGAGACAGGCGGGAGACACGTGGGAGACAGGCGGGAGACACGCGGGAGACAGGCGGGAGACACGCGGGAGACAGGCGGGAGACACGCGGGAGACAGGCGGGAGACACGCGGGAGACAGGCGGGAGACACGCGGGAGACAGGCGGGAGACACGCGGGAGACACGCGAGAGACAGGCGGGAGACACGCGGGAGACAGGCGGGAGACACGCGGGAGACAGGCGGGAGACACGCGGGAGACACGCGAGAGACAGGCGGGAGACACGCGGGAGACAGGCGGGAGACACGCGGGAGACACGCGGGAAACAGGCGGGAGACACGCGGGAGACAGGCGGGAGACACGCGGGAGACAGGCGGGAGACACGCGGGAGACAGGCGGGAGACACGCGGGAGACAGGCGGGAGACAAGGGGGAGACAGGCGGGAGACACGCGGGAGACAGGCGGGAGACACGCGGGAGACAGGCGGGAGACACGCGGGAGACAGGCGGGAGGCACGCGGGAGACAGGCGGGAGACACGCGGGAGACAGGCGGGAGACACGCGGGAGACAGGCGGGAGACACGCGGGAGACAGGCGGGAGACACGCGGGAGACAGGCGGGAGACACGCGGGAGACAGGCGGGAGACACGCGGGAGACAGGCGGGAGACACGCGGGAGACAGGCGGGAGACACGCGGGAGACAGGCGGGAGACACGAGGGAGACAGGCGGGAGACACGCGGGAGACACGCGGGAGACAGGCGGGAGACACGCGGGAGACAGGCGGGAGACACGCGGGAAACAGGCGGGAGACACGCGGGAGACAGGCGGGAGACAGGCGGGAGACACGTGGGAGACAGGCGGGAGACACGCGGGAGACAGGCGGGAGACACGCGGGAGACAGGCGGGAGACACGCGGGAGACAGGCGGGAGACACGCGGGAGACAGGCGGGAGACACGCGGGAGACAGGCGGGAGACACGCGGGAGACACGCGAGAGACAGGCGGGAGACACGCGGGAGACAGGCGGGAGACACGCGGGAGACAGGCGGGAGACACGCGGGAGACAGGCGGGAGACACGCGGGAGACAGTCGGGAGACAGGCGGGAGACACGCGGGAGACAGGCGGGAGACACGCGGGAGACAGGCGGGAGACACGCGGGAGAAAGGCGGGAGGCACGCGGGAGACAGGCGGGAGACACGCGGGAGACAGGCGGGAGACACCCGGCAGACAGGCGGGAGACACCCGGGAGACAGGCGGGAGACACGCGGGAGACAGGCGGGAGACACGCTGGAGACAAACGGGAGACACGCGGGAGACAGGCGGGAGACACGCGGGAGACAGGCGGGAGACACGTGGGAGACAGGCGGGAGACACGCGGGAGACAGGCGGGAGACACGCGGCAGACACGCGGGAGACAGGCGGGAGACACGCGGGAGACAGGTTTGAGACACGCGGGAGACACGCGGGAGACAGGCGGGAGACACGCGGGAGACAGGCGGGAGACACGCGGGAGACAGGCGGGAGACACGCGGGAGACAGGCGGGAGACACGCGGGAGACAGGCGGGAGACACGCGGGAGACAGGCGGGAGACACGCGGGAGAAAGGCGGGAGACACGCGGGAGACACGCGGGAGACAGGCGGGAGACAGGCGGGAGACACGCGGGAGACAGGCGGGAGACACGCGGGAGACAGGCGGGAGACACGCGGGAGACAGGCGGGAGACACGCGGGAGACAGGCGGGAGACACGCGGGAGAAAGGCGGGAGACACGCGGGAGACACGCGGGAGACACGCGGGAGACAGGCGGGAGACACGCGGGAGACAGGCGGGAGACACGCGGGAGACAGGCGGGAGTCACGCGGGAGACAGGCGGGAGACACGCGGGAGACAGGCGGGAGACACTCGGGAGACACGCGGGAGACAGGCTGGAGACACGCGGGAGACAGGCGGGAGACACGCGGGAGACAGGCGGGAGACACGCGGGAGACAGGCGGGAGACACGCGGGAGACAGGCGGGAGACAGCGGGAGACAGGCGGGAGACACGCGGGAGACAGGCGGGAGACACGCGGGAGACAGGCGGCAGACACGCGGGAGACAGGCGGGAGACACGCGGGAGACAGGCGGGAGACACGCGGGAGACAGCCGGGAGACACGCGGGAGACAGGCGGGAGACACGCGGGAGACAGGCGGGAGACACGCGGGAGACACGCGGGAAACAGGCGGGAGACACGCGGGAGACAGGCGGGAGACACGCGGGAGACAGGCGGGAGACACGCGGGAGACAGGCGGGAGACACGCGGGAGACAGGCGGGAGACACGGGGGAGACAGGCGGGAGACACGCGGGAGACAGGCGGGAGACACGCGGGAGACAGGCGGGAGACACGCGGGAGACAGGCGGGAGACACGCGGGAGACAGGCGGGAGACACGCGGGAGACAGGCGGAAGACACGCGGGAGACAGGCGGGAGACACGCGGGAGACAGGCGGGAGACACGCGGGAGACAGGCGGGAGACACGCGGGAGACACGCGGGAGACAGGCGGGAGACACGCGGGAGACAGGCGGGAGACACGCGGGAGACACGCGGGAGACAGGCGGGAGACACGCGGGAGACAGGCGGGAGACAGGCGGGAGACACGCGGGAGACACGCGGGAGACAGGCGGGAGACAGGCGGGAGACACGCGGGAGACACGCGGGAGACAGGCGGGAGTCACGCGGGAGACAGGCGGGAGACACGCGGGAGACAGGCGGGAGACACGCGGGAGACAGGCGGGAGACACGCGGGAGACACGCGGGAGACAGGCGGGAGACAGGCGGGAGACACGCGGGAGACACGCGGGAGACAGGCGGGAGACAGGCGGGAGACACGCGGGAGACAGGCGGGAGACACGCGGGAGACAGGCGGGAGACACGCGGGAGACAGGCGGGAGACACGCGGGAGACAGGCGGGAGACACGCGGGAGACAGGCGGGAGACACGCGGGAGACAGGCGGGAGGCACGCGGGAGACAGGCGGGAGACACGCGGGAGACAGGCGGGAGACACGCGGGAGACAGGCGGGAGACACGCGGGAGACAGGCGGGAGACACGCGGGAGACAGGCGGGAGACACGCGGGAGACAGGCGGGAGACACGCGGGAGACAGGCGGGAGACACGCGGGAGACAGGCGGGAGACACGCGGGAGACAGGCGGGAGACACGCGGGAGACAGGCGGGAGACACGCGGGAGACAGGCGGGAGACACGCAGGAGACAGGCGGGAGACACGCGGGAGACAGGCGGGAGACACGCGGGAGACAGGCGGGAGACACGCGGGAGACAGGCGGGAGACACGAGGGAGACAGGCGGGAGACACGCGGGAGACACGCGGGAGACAGGCGGGAGACACGCGGGAGACAGGCGGGAGACACGCGGGAAACAGGCGGGAGACACGCGGGAGACAGGCGGGAGACAGGCGGGAGACACGTGGGAGACAGGCGGGAGACACGCGGGAGACAGGCGGGAGACACGCGGGAGACAGGCGGGAGACACGCGGGAGACAGGCGGGAGACACGCGGGAGACAGGCGGGAGACAGGCGGGAGACACGCGGGAGACAGGCGGGAGACACGCGGGAGACAGGCGGGAGACACGCGGGAGACACGCGAGAGACAGGCGGGAGACACGCGGGAGACAGGCGGGAGACACGCGGGAGACAGGCGGGAGACACGCGGGAGACAGGCGGGAGACACGCGGGAGACAGTCGGGAGACAGGCGGGAGACACGCGGGAGACAGGCGGGAGACACGCGGGAGACAGGCGGGAGACACGCGGGAGAAAGGCGGGAGACACGCGGGAGACAGGCGGGAGACACGCGGGAGACAGGCGGGAGACACCCGGCAGACAGGCGGGAGACACCCGGGAGACAGGCGGGAGACACGCGGGAGACAGGCGGGAGACACGCTGGAGACAAACGGGAGACACGCGGGAGACACGTGGGAGACAGGCGGGAGACACGCGGGAGACAGGCGGGAGACACGCGGCAGACACGCGGGAGACAGGCGGGAGACACGCGGGAGACAGGTTTGATACACGCGGGAGACACGCGGGAGACAGGCGGGAGACACGCGGGAGACAGGCGGGAGACACGCGGGAGACAGGCGGGAGACACGCGGGAGACAGGCGGGAGACACGCGGGAGACAGGCGGGAGACACGCGGGAGACAGGCGGGAGACACGCGGGAGAAAGGCGGGAGACACGCGGGAGACACGCGGGAGACAGGCGGGAGACAGGCGGGAGACACGCGGGAGACAGGCGGGAGACACGCGGGAGACAGGCGGGAGACACGCGGGAGACAGGCGGGAGACACGCGGGAGACAGGCGGGAGACACGCGGGAGAAAGGCGGGAGACACGCGGGAGACACGCGGGAGACACGCGGGAGACAGGCGGGAGACACGCGGGAGACAGGCGGGAGACACGCGGGAGACAGGCGGGAGTCACGCGGGAGACAGGCGGGAGACACGCGGGAGACAGGCGGGAGACACTCGGGAGACACGCGGGAGACAGGCTGGAGACACGCGGGAGACAGGCGGGAGACACGCGGGAGACAGGCGGGAGACACGCGGGAGACAGGCGGGAGACACGCGGGAGACAGGCGGGAGACAGCGGGAGACAGGCGGGAGACACGCGGGAGACAGGCGGGAGACACGCGGGAGACAGGCGGCAGACACGCGGGAGACAGGCGGGAGACACGCGGGAGACAGGCGGGAGACACGCGGGAGACAGCCGGGAGACACGCGGGAGACAGGCGGGAGACACGCGGGAGACAGGCGGGAGACACGCGGGAGACACGCGGGAAACAGGCGGGAGACACGCGGGAGACAGGCGGGAGACACGCGGGAGACAGGCGGGAGACACGCGGGAGACAGGCGGGAGACACGCGGGAGACAGGCGGGAGACACGGGGGAGACAGGCGGGAGACACGCGGGAGACAGGCGGGAGACACGCGGGAGACAGGCGGGAGACACGCGGGAGACAGGCGGGAGACACGCGGGAGACAGGCGGGAGACACGCGGGAGACAGGCGGAAGACACGCGGGAGACAGGCGGGAGACACGCGGGAGACAGGCGGGAGACACGCGGGAGACAGGCGGGAGACACGCGGGAGACACGCGGGAGACAGGCGGGAGACACGCGGGAGACAGGCGGGAGACACGCGGGAGACACGCGGGAGACAGGCGGGAGACACGCGGGAGACAGGCGGGAGACAGGCGGGAGACACGCGGGAGACACGCGGGAGACAGGCGGGAGACAGGCGGGAGACACGCGGGAGACACGCGGGAGACAGGCGGGAGTCACGCGGGAGACAGGCGGGAGACACGCGGGAGACAGGCGGGAGACACGCGGGAGACAGGCGGGAGACACGCGGGAGACACGCGGGAGACAGGCGGGAGACAGGCGGGAGACACGCGGGAGACACGCGGGAGACAGGCGGGAGACAGGCGGGAGACACGCGGGAGACAGGCGGGAGACACGCGGGAGACAGGCGGGAGACACGCGGGAGACAGGCGGGAGACACGCGGGAGACAGGCGGGAGACACGCGGGAGACAGGCGGGAGACACGCGGGAGACAGGCGGGAGGCACGCGGGAGACAGGCGGGAGACACGCGGGAGACAGGCGGGAGACACGCGGGAGACAGGCGGGAGACACGCGGGAGACAGGCGGGAGACACGCGGGAGACAGGCGGGAGACACGCGGGAGACAGGCGGGAGACACGCGGGAGACAGGCGGGAGACACGCGGGAGACAGGCGGGAGACACGCGGGAGACAGGCGGGAGACACGCGGGAGACAGGCGGGAGACACGCGGGAGACAGGCGGGAGACACGCGGGAGACAGGCGGGAGACACGCGGGAGACAGGCGGGAGACACGCAGGAGACAGGCGGGAGACACGCGGGAGACAGGCGGGAGACACGCGGGAGACAGGCGGGAGACACGCGGGAGACAGGCGGGAGACACGAGGGAGACAGGCGGGAGACACGCGGGAGACACGCGGGAGACAGGCGGGAGACACGCGGGAGACAGGCGGGAGACACGCGGGAAACAGGCGGGAGACACGCGGGAGACAGGCGGGAGACAGGCGGGAGACACGTGGGAGACAGGCGGGAGACACGCGGGAGACAGGCGGGAGACACGCGGGAGACAGGCGGGAGACACGCGGGAGACAGGCGGGAGACACGCGGGAGACAGGCGGGAGACACGCGGGAGACACGCGAGAGACAGGCGGGAGACACGCGGGAGACAGGCGGGAGACACGCGGGAGACAGGCGGGAGACACGCGGGAGACACGCGAGAGACAGGCGGGAGACACGCGGGAGACAGGCGGGAGACACGCGGGAGACAGGCGGGAGACACGCGGGAGACAGGCGGGAGACACGCGGGAGACAGTCGGGAGACAGGCGGGAGACACGCGGGAGACAGGCGGGAGACACGCGGGAGACAGGCGGGAGACACGCGGGAGAAAGGCGGGAGACACGCGGGAGACAGGCGGGAGACACGCGGGAGACAGGCGGGAGACACCCGGCAGACAGGCGGGAGACACCCGGGAGACAGGCGGGAG
Source organism: Petromyzon marinus (assembly GCF_048934315.1). Classification (NCBI taxonomy): domain Eukaryota; kingdom Metazoa; phylum Chordata; class Hyperoartia; order Petromyzontiformes; family Petromyzontidae; genus Petromyzon; species Petromyzon marinus. Next base: position 54,579 of record NW_027423222.1, read on the forward strand.
ACACGCGGGAGACAGGCGGGAGACACGCTGGAGACAAACGGGAGACACGCGGGAGACAGGCGGGAGACACGCGGGAGACAGGCGGGAGACACGCGGGAGACAGGCGGGAGACACGCGGGAGACAGGCGGGAGACACGCGGCAGACACGCGGGAGACAGGCGGGAGACACGCGGGAGACAGGTTTGAGACACGCGGGAGACACGCGGGAGACAGGCGGGAGACACGCGGGAGACAGGCGGGAGACACGCGGGAGACAGGCGGGAGACACGCGGGAGACAGGCGGGAGACACGCGGGAGACAGGCGGGAGACACGCGGGAGACAGGCGGGAGACACGCGGGAGACAGGCGGGAGACACGCGGGAGACAGGCGGGAGACACGCGGGAGAAAGGCGGGAGACACGCGGGAGACACGCGGGAGACAGGCGGGAGACAGGCGGGAGACACGCGGGAGACAGGCGGGAGACACGCGGGAGACAGGCGGGAGACACGCGGGAGACAGGCGGGAGACACGCGGGAGACAGGCGGGAGACACGCGGGAGAAAGGCGGGAGACACGCGGGAGACACGCGGGAGACACGCGGGAGACAGGCGGGAGACACGCGGGAGACAGGCGGGAGACACGCGGGAGACACGCGAGAGACAGGCGGGAGACACGCGGGAGACAGGCGGGAGACACGCGGGAGACAGGCGGGAGACACACGGGAGACAGGCGGGAGACACGCGGGAGACAGGCGGGAGACACGCGGGAGACAGTCGGGAGACAGGCGGGAGACACGCGGGAGACAGGCGGGAGACACGCGGGAGACAGGCGGGAGACACGCGGGAGAAAGGCGGGAGACACGCGGGAGACAGGCGGGAGACACGCGGGAGACAGGCGGGAGACACCCGGCAGACAGGCGGGAGACACCCGGGAGACAGGCGGGAGACACGCGGGAGACAGGCGGGAGACACGCTGGAGACAAACGGGAGACACGCGGGAGACAGGCGGGAGACACGCGGGAGACAGGCGGGAGACACGCGGGAGACAGGCGGGAGACACGCGGGAGACAGGCGGGAGACAGGCGGGAGACACGCGGGAGACAGGTTTGAGACACGCGGGAGACACGCGGGAGACAGGCGGGAGACACGCGGGAGACAGGCGGGAGACACGCGGGAGACAGGCGGGAGACACGCGGGAGACAGGCGGGAGACACGCGGGAGACAGGCGGGAGACACGCGGGAGACAGGCGGGAGACACGCGGGAGAAAGGCGGGAGACACGCGGGAGACACGCGGGAGACAGGCGGGAGACAGGCGGGAGACACGCGGGAGACAGGCGGGAGACACGCGGGAGACAGGCGGGAGACACGCGGGAGACAGGCGGGAGACACGCGGGAGACAGGCGGGAGACACGCGGGAGAAAGGCGGGAGACACGCGGGAGACACGCGGGAGACACGCGGGAGACAGGCGGGAGACACGCGGGAGACAGGCGGGAGACACGCGGGAGACAGGCGGGAGTCACGCGGGAGACAGGCGGGAGACACGCGGGAGACAGGCGGGAGACACTCGGGAGACACGCGGGAGACAGGCTGGAGACACGCGGGAGACAGGCGGGAGACACGCGGGAGACAGGCGGGAGACACGCGGGAGACAGGCGGGAGACAGCGGGAGACAGGCGGGAGACACGCGGGAGACAGGCGGGAGACACGCGGGAGACAGGCGGGAGTCACGCGGGAGACAGGCGGGAGACACGCGGGAGACAGGCGGGAGACACTCGGGAGACACGCGGGAGACAGGCGGGAGACACGCGGGAGACAGGCGGGAGACACGCGGGAGACAGGCGGGAGACACGCGGGAGACAGGCGGGAGACAGCGGGAGACAGGCGGGAGACACGCGGGAGACAGGCGGGAGACACGCGGGAGACAGGCGGGAGACACGCGGGAGACAGGCGGGAGACACGCGGGAGACAGGCGGGAGACACGCGGGAGACAGGCGGGAGACACGCGGGAGAAAGGCGGGAGACACGCGGGAGACACGCGGGAGACACGCGGGAGACAGGCGGGAGACACGCGGGAGACAGGCGGGAGACACGCGGGAGACAGGCGGGAGTCACGCGGGAGACAGGCGGGAGACACGCGGGAGACAGGCGGGAGACACTCGGGAGACACGCGGGAGACAGGCTGGAGACACGCGGGAGACAGGCGGAAGACACGCGGGAGACAGGCGGGAGACACGCGGGAGACAGGCGGGAGACACGCGGGAGACAGGCGGGAGACACGCGGGAGACAGGCGGGAGACACGCGGGAGACAGGCGGGAGACAGCGGGAGACAGGCGGGAGACACGCGGGAGACAGGCGGGAGACACGCGGGAGACAGGCGGCAGACACGCGGGAGACAGGCGGGAGACACGCGGGAGACAGGCGGGAGACACGCGGGAGACAGGCGGGAGACACGCGGGAGACAGGCGGGAGACACGCGGGAGACAGGCGGGAGACACGCGGGAGACACGCGGGAAACAGGCGGGAGACACGCGGGAGACAGGCGGGAGACACGCGGGAGACAGGCGGGAGACACGCGGGAGACAGGCGGGAGACACGCGGGAGACAGTCGGGAGACAGGCGGGAGACACGCGGGAGACAGGCGGGAGACACGCGGGAGACAGGCGGGAGACACGCGGGAGAAAGGCGGGAGACACGCGGGAGACAGGCGGGAGACACGCGGGAGACAGGCGGGAGACACCCGGCAGACAGGCGGGAGACACCCGGGAGACAGGCGGGAGACACGCGGGAGACAGGCGGGAGACACGCTGGAGACAAACGGGAGACACGCGGGAGACAGGCGGGAGACACGCGGGAGACAGGCGGGAGACACGCGGGAGACAGGCGGGAGACACGCGGGAGACAGGCGGGAGACACGCGGCAGACACGCGGGAGACAGGCGGGAGACACGCGGGAGACAGGTTTGAGACACGCGGGAGACACGCGGGAGACAGGCGGGAGACACGCGGGAGACAGGCGGGAGACACGCGGGAGACAGGCGGGAGACACGCGGGAGACAGGCGGGAGACACGCGGGAGACAGGCGGGAGACACGCGGGAGACAGGCGGGAGACACGCGGGAGACAGGCGGGAGACACGCGGGAGAAAGGCGGGAGACACGCGGGAGACACGCGGGAGACAGGCGGGAGACAGGCGGGAGACACGCGGGAGACAGGCGGGAGACACGCGGGAGACAGGCGGGAGACACGCGGGAGACAGGCGGGAGACACGCGGGAGACAGGCGGGAGACACGCGGGAGAAAGGCGGGAGACACGCGGGAGACACGCGGGAGACACGCGGGAGACAGGCGGGAGACACGCGGGAGACAGGCGGGAGACACGCGGGAGACAGGCGGGAGTCACGCGGGAGACAGGCGGGAGACACGCGGGAGACAGGCGGGAGACACTCGGGAGACACGCGGGAGACAGGCTGGAGACACGCGGGAGACAGGCGGGAGACACGCGGGAGACAGGCGGGAGACACGCGGGAGACAGGCGGGAGACACGCGGGAGACAGGCGGGAGACACGCGGGAGACAGGCGGGAGACACGCGGGAGACAGGCGGGAGACAGCGGGAGACAGGCGGGAGACACGCGGGAGACAGGCGGGAGACACGCGGGAGACAGGCGGCAGACACGCGGGAGACAGGCGGGAGACACGCGGGAGACAGGCGGGAGACACGCGGGAGACAGCCGGGAGACACGCGGGAGACAGGCGGGAGACACGCGGGAGACAGGCGGGAGACACGCGGGAGACACGCGGGAAACAGGCGGGAGACACGCGGGAGACAGGCGGGAGACACGCGGGAGACAGGCGGGAGACACGCGGGAGACAGGCGGGAGACACGGGGGAGACAGGCGGGAGACACGCGGGAGACAGGCGGGAGACACGCGGGAGACAGGCGGGAGACAGGCGGGAGACACGCGGGAGACAGGCGGGAGACACGCGGGAGACAGGCGGAAGACACGCGGGAGACAGGCGGGAGACACGCGGGAGACAGGCGGGAGACACGCGGGAGACAGGCGGGAGACACGCGGGAGACACGCGGGAGACAGGCGGGAGACACGCGGGAGACAGGCGGGAGACACGCGGGAGACACGCGGGAGACAGGCGGGAGACACGCGGGAGACAGGCGGGAGACAGGCGGGAGACACGCGGGAGACACGCGGGAGACAGGCGGGAGACAGGCGGGAGACACGCGGGAGACACGCGGGAGACAGGCGGGAGTCACGCGGGAGACAGGCGGGAGACACGCGGGAGACAGGCGGGAGACACGCGGGAGACAGGCGGGAGACACGCGGGAGACACGCGGGAGACAGGCGGGAGACAGGCGGGAGACACGCGGGAGACACGCGGGAGACAGGCGGGAGACAGGCGGGAGACACGCGGGAGACAGGCGGGAGACACGCGGGAGACAGGCGGGAGACACGCGGGAGACAGGCGGGAGACACGCGGGAGACAGGCGGGAGACACGCGGGAGACAAGCGGGAGACACGCGGGAGACAGGCGGGAGGCACGCGGGAGACAGGCGGGAGACACGCGGGAGACAGGCGGGAGACACGCGGGAGACAGGCGGGAGACACGCGGGAGACAGGCGGGAGACACGCGGGAGACAGGCGGGAGACACGCGGGAGACAGGCGGGAGACACGCGGGAGACAGGCGGGAGACACGCGGGAGACAGGCGGGAGACACGCGGGAGACAGGCGGGAGACACGCGGGAGACAGGCGGGAGACACGCGGGAGACAGGCGGGAGACACGCGGGAGACAGGCGGGAGACACGCGGGAGACAGGCGGGAGACACGCGGGAGACAGGCGGGAGACACGCGGGAGACAGGCGGGAGACACGCGGGAGACAGGCGGGAGACACGAGGGAGACAGGCGGGAGACACGCGGGAGACACGCGGGAGACAGGCGGGAGACAGGCGGGAGACACGCGGGAAACAGGCGGGAGACACGCGGGAGACAGGCGGGAGACAGGCGGGAGACACGTGGGAGACAGGCGGGAGACACGCGGGAGACAGGCGGGAGACACGCGGGAGACAGGCGGGAGACACGCGGGAGACAGGCGGGAGACACGCGGGAGACAGGCGGGAGACACGCGGGAGACAGGCGGGAGACACGCGGGAGACACGCGAGAGACAGGCGGGAGACACGCGGGAGACAGGCGGGAGACACGCGGGAGACAGGCGGGAGACACGCGGGAGACACGCGAGAGACAGGCGGGAGACACGCGGGAGACAGGCGGGAGACACGCGGGAGACACGCGGGAAACAGGCGGGAGACACGCGGGAGACAGGCGGGAGACACGCGGGAGACAGGCGGGAGACACGCGGGAGACAGGCGGGAGACACGCGGGAGACAGGCGGGAGACAAGGGGGAGACAGGCGGGAGACACGCGGGAGACAGGCGGGAGACACGCGGGAGACAGGCGGGAGACACGCGGGAGACAGGCGGGAGACACGCGGGAGACAGGCGGGAGACACGCGGGAGACAGGCGGGAGACACGCGGGAGACAGGCGGGAGACACGCGGGAGACAGGCGGGAGACACGCGGGAGACAGGCGGGAGGCACGCGGGAGACAGGCGGGAGACACGCGGGAGACAGGCGGGAGACACGCGGGAGACAGGCGGGAGACACGCGGGAGACAGGCGGGAGACACGCGGGAGACAGGCGGGAGACACGCGGGAGACAGGCGGGAGACACGCGGGAGACAGGCGGGAGACACGCGGGAGACAGGCGGGAGACACGCGGGAGACAGGCGGGAGACACGAGGGAGACAGGCGGGAGACACGCGGGAGACACGCGGGAGACAGGCGGGAGACACGCGGGAGACAGGCGGGAGACACGCGGGAAACAGGCGGGAGACACGCGGGAGACAGGCGGGAGACACGTGGGAGACAGGCGGGAGACACGCGGGAGACAGGCGGGAGACACGCGGGAGACAGGCGGGAGACACGCGGGAGACAGGCGGGAGACACGCGGGAGACAGGCGGGAGACACGCGGGAGACAGGCGGGAGACACGCGGGAGACACGCGAGAGACAGGCGGGAGACACGCGGGAGACAGGCGGGAGACACGCGGGAGACAGGCGGGAGACACGCGGGAGACACGCGAGAGACAGGCGGGAGACACGCGGGAGACAGGCGGGAGACACGCGGGAGACAGGCGGGAGACACGCGGGAGACAGGCGGGAGACACGCGGGAGACAGTCGGGAGACAGGCGGGAGACACGCGGGAGACAGGCGGGAGACACGCGGGAGACAGGCGGGAGACACGCGGGAGAAAGGCGGGAGACACGCGGGAGACAGGCGGGAGACACGCGGGAGACAGGCGGGAGACACCCGGCAGACAGGCGGGAGACACCCGGGAGACAGGCGGGAGACACGCGGGAGACAGGCGGGAGACACGCTGGAGACAAACGGGAGACACGCGGGAGACAGGCGGGAGACACGCGGGAGACAGGCGGGAGACACGTGGGAGACAGGCGGGAGACACGCGGGAGACAGGCGGGAGACACGCGGCAGACACGCGGGAGACAGGCGGGAGACACGCGGGAGACAGGTTTGAGACACGCGGGAGACACGCGGGAGACAGGCGGGAGACACGCGGGAGACAGGCGGGAGACACGCGGGAGACAGGCGGGAGACACGCGGGAGACAGGCGGGAGACACGCGGGAGACAGGCGGGAGACACGCGGGAGACAGGCGGGAGACACGCGGGAGACAGGCGGGAGACACGCGGGAGAAAGGCGGGAGACACGCGGGAGACACGCGGGAGACAGGCGGGAGACAGGCGGGAGACACGCGGGAGACAGGCGGGAGACACGCGGGAGACAGGCGGGAGACACGCGGGAGACAGGCGGGAGACACGCGGGAGACAGGCGGGAGACACGCGGGAGAAAGGCGGGAGACACGCGGGAGACACGCGGGAGACACGCGGGAGACAGGCGGGAGACACGCGGGAGACAGGCGGGAGACACGCGGGAGACAGGCGGGAGTCACGCGGGAGACAGGCGGGAGACACGCGGGAGACAGGCGGGAGACACTCGGGAGACACGCGGGAGACAGGCTGGAGACACGCGGGAGACAGGCGGGAGACACGCGGGAGACAGGCGGGAGACACGCGGGAGACAGGCGGGAGACACGCGGGAGACAGGCGGGAGACAGCGGGAGACAGGCGGGAGACACGCGGGAGACAGGCGGGAGACACGCGGGAGACAGGCGGCAGACACGCGGGAGACAGGCGGGAGACACGCGGGAGACAGGCGGGAGACACGCGGGAGACAGCCGGGAGACACGCGGGAGACAGGCGGGAGACACGCGGGAGACAGGCGGGAGACACGCGGGAGACACGCGGGAAACAGGCGGGAGACACGCGGGAGACAGGCGGGAGACACGCGGGAGACAGGCGGGAGACACGCGGGAGACAGGCGGGAGACACGCGGGAGACAGGCGGGAGACACGGGGGAGACAGGCGGGAGACACGCGGGAGACAGGCGGGAGACACGCGGGAGACAGGCGGGAGACACGCGGGAGACAGGCGGGAGACACGCGGGAGACAGGCGGGAGACACGCGGGAGACAGGCGGAAGACACGCGGGAGACAGGCGGGAGACACGCGGGAGACAGGCGGGAGACACGCGGGAGACAGGCGGGAGACACGCGGGAGACACGCGGGAGACAGGCGGGAGACACGCGGGAGACAGGCGGGAGACACGCGGGAGACACGCGGGAGACAGGCGGGAGACACGCGGGAGACAGGCGGGAGACAGGCGGGAGACACGCGGGAGACACGCGGGAGACAGGCGGGAGACAGGCGGGAGACACGCGGGAGACACGCGGGAGACAGGCGGGAGTCACGCGGGAGACAGGCGGGAGACACGCGGGAGACAGGCGGGAGACACGCGGGAGACAGGCGGGAGACACGCGGGAGACACGCGGGAGACAGGCGGGAGACAGGCGGGAGACACGCGGGAGACACGCGGGAGACAGGCGGGAGACAGGCGGGAGACACGCGGGAGACAGGCGGGAGACACGCGGGAGACAGGCGGGAGACACGCGGGAGACAGGCGGGAGACACGCGGGAGACAGGCGGGAGACACGCGGGAGACAGGCGGGAGACACGCGGGAGACAGGCGGGAGGCACGCGGGAGACAGGCGGGAGACACGCGGGAGACAGGCGGGAGACACGCGGGAGACAGGCGGGAGACACGCGGGAGACAGGCGGGAGACACGCGGGAGACAGGCGGGAGACACGCGGGAGACAGGCGGGAGACACGCGGGAGACAGGCGGGAGACACGCGGGAGACAGGCGGGAGACACGCGGGAGACAGGCGGGAGACACGCGGGAGACAGGCGGGAGACACGCGGGAGACAGGCGGGAGACACGCGGGAGACAGGCGGGAGACACGCAGGAGACAGGCGGGAGACACGCGGGAGACAGGCGGGAGACACGCGGGAGACAGGCGGGAGACACGCGGGAGACAGGCGGGAGACACGAGGGAGACAGGCGGGAGACACGCGGGAGACACGCGGGAGACAGGCGGGAGACACGCGGGAGACAGGCGGGAGACACGCGGGAAACAGGCGGGAGACACGCGGGAGACAGGCGGGAGACAGGCGGGAGACACGTGGGAGACAGGCGGGAGACACGCGGGAGACAGGCGGGAGACACGCGGGAGACAGGCGGGAGACACGCGGGAGACAGGCGGGAGACACGCGGGAGACAGGCGGGAGACACGCGGGAGACACGCGAGAGACAGGCGGGAGACACGCGGGAGACAGGCGGGAGACACGCGGGAGACAGGCGGGAGACACGCGGGAGACACGCGAGAGACAGGCGGGAGACACGCGGGAGACAGGCGGGAGACACGCGGGAGACAGGCGGGAGACACGCGGGAGACAGGCGGGAGACACGCGGGAGACAGTCGGGAGACAGGCGGGAGACACGCGGGAGACAGGCGGGAGACACGCGGGAGACAGGCGGGAGACACGCGGGAGAAAGGCGGGAGACACGCGGGAGACAGGCGGGAGACACGCGGGAGACAGGCGGGAGACACCCGGCAGACAGGCGGGAGACACCCGGGAGACAGGCGGGAGACACGCGGGAGACAGGCGGGAGACACGCTGGAGACAAACGGGAGACACGCGGGAGACAGGCGGGAGACACGCGGGAGACAGGCGGGAGACACGCGGGAGACAGGCGGGAGACACGCGGGAGACAGGCGGGAGACACGCGGCAGACACGCGGGAGACAGGCGGGAGACACGCGGGAGACAGGTTTGAGACACGCGGGAGACACGCGGGAGACAGGCGGGAGACACGCGGGAGACAGGCGGGAGACACGCGGGAGACAGGCGGGAGACACGCGGGAGACAGGCGGGAGACACGCGGGAGACAGGCGGGAGACACGCGGGAGACAGGCGGGAGACACGCGGGAGACAGGCGGGAGACACGCGGGAGACAGGCGGGAGACACGCGGGAGAAAGGCGGGAGACACGCGGGAGACACGCGGGAGACAGGCGGGAGACAGGCGGGAGACACGCGGGAGACAGGCGGGAGACACGCGGGAGACAGGCGGGAGACACGCGGGAGACAGGCGGGAGACACGCGGGAGACAGGCGGGAGACACGCGGGAGAAAGGCGGGAGACACGCGGGAGACACGCGGGAGACACGCGGGAGACAGGCGGGAGACACGCGGGAGACAGGCGGGAGACACGCGGGAGACACGCGAGAGACAGGCGGGAGACACGCGGGAGACAGGCGGGAGACACGCGGGAGACAGGCGGGAGACACACGGGAGACAGGCGGGAGACACGCGGGAGACAGGCGGGAGACACGCGGGAGACAGTCGGGAGACAGGCGGGAGACACGCGGGAGACAGGCGGGAGACACGCGGGAGACAGGCGGGAGACACGCGGGAGAAAGGCGGGAGACACGCGGGAGACAGGCGGGAGACACGCGGGAGACAGGCGGGAGACACCCGGCAGACAGGCGGGAGACACCCGGGAGACAGGCGGGAGACACGCGGGAGACAGGCGGGAGACACGCTGGAGACAAACGGGAGACACGCGGGAGACAGGCGGGAGACACGCGGGAGACAGGCGGGAGACACGCGGGAGACAGGCGGGAGACACGCGGGAGACAGGCGGGAGACAGGCGGGAGACACGCGGGAGACAGGTTTGAGACACGCGGGAGACACGCGGGAGACAGGCGGGAGACACGCGGGAGACAGGCGGGAGACACGCGGGAGACAGGCGGGAGACACGCGGGAGACAGGCGGGAGACACGCGGGAGACAGGCGGGAGACACGCGGGAGACAGGCGGGAGACACGCGGGAGAAAGGCGGGAGACACGCGGGAGACACGCGGGAGACAGGCGGGAGACAGGCGGGAGACACGCGGGAGACAGGCGGGAGACACGCGGGAGACAGGCGGGAGACACGCGGGAGACAGGCGGGAGACACGCGGGAGACAGGCGGGAGACACGCGGGAGAAAGGCGGGAGACACGCGGGAGACACGCGGGAGACACGCGGGAGACAGGCGGGAGACACGCGGGAGACAGGCGGGAGACACGCGGGAGACAGGCGGGAGTCACGCGGGAGACAGGCGGGAGACACGCGGGAGACAGGCGGGAGACACTCGGGAGACACGCGGGAGACAGGCTGGAGACACGCGGGAGACAGGCGGGAGACACGCGGGAGACAGGCGGGAGACACGCGGGAGACAGGCGGGAGACAGCGGGAGACAGGCGGGAGACACGCGGGAGACAGGCGGGAGACACGCGGGAGACAGGCGGGAGTCACGCGGGAGACAGGCGGGAGACACGCGGGAGACAGGCGGGAGACACTCGGGAGACACGCGGGAGACAGGCGGGAGACACGCGGGAGACAGGCGGGAGACACGCGGGAGACAGGCGGGAGACACGCGGGAGACAGGCGGGAGACAGCGGGAGACAGGCGGGAGACACGCGGGAGACAGGCGGGAGACACGCGGGAGACAGGCGGCAGACACGCGGGAGACAGGCGGGAGACACGCGGGAGACAGGCGGGAGACACGCGGGAGACAGCCGGGAGACACGCGGGAGACAGGCGGGAGACACGCGGGAGACAGGCGGGAGACACGCGGGAGACACGTGGGAAACAGGCGGGAGACACGCGGGAGACAGGCGGGAGACACGCGGGAGACAGGCGGGAGACACGCGGGAGACAGGCGGGAGACACGCGGGAGACAGGCGGGAGACACGGGGGAGACAGGCGGGAGACACGCGGGAGACACGCGGGAGACAGGCGGGAGACACGCGGGAGACAGGCGGGAGACACGCGGGAGACAGGCGGGAGACACGCGGGAGACAGGCGGAAGACACGCGGGAGACAGGCGGGAGACACGCGGGAGACAGGCGGGAGACACGCGGGAGACAGGCGGGAGACACGCGGGAGACACGCGGGAGACAGGCGGGAGACACGCGGGAGACAGGCGGGAGACACGCGGGAGACACGCGGGAGACAGGCGGGAGACACGCGGGAGACAGGCGGGAGACAGGCGGGAGACACGCGGGAGACACGCGGGAGACAGGCGGGAGACAGGCGGGAGACACGCGGGAGACACGCGGGAGACAGGCGGGAGACACGCGGGAGACAGGCGGGAGACACGCGGGAGACAGGCGGGAGACACGCGGGAGACAGGCGGGAGACACGCGGGAGACACGCGGGAGACAGGCGGGAGACAGGCGGGAGACACGCGGGAGACACGCGGGAGACAGGCGGGAGACAGGCGGGAGACACGCGGGAGACAGGCGGGAGACACGCGGGAGACAGGCGGGAGACACGCGGGAGACAGGCGGGAGACACGCGGGAGACAGGCGGGAGACACGCGGGAGACAGGCGGGAGACACGCGGGAGACAGGCGGGAGACACGCGGGAGACAGGCGGGAGACACGCGGGAGACAGGCGGGAGACACACGGGAGACAGGCGGGAGACACGCGGGAGACAGGCGGGAGACACGCGGGAGACAGGCGGGAGACACGCGGGAGACAGGCGGGAGACACGCGGGAGACAGGCGAGAGACACGCGGGAGACAGGCGGGAGACACGCGGGAGACAGGCAGGAGACACGCGGGAGACAGGCGGGAGACACGCGGGAGACAGGCGGGAGACACGCGGGAGACAGGCGGGAGACACGCGGGAGACAGGCGGGAGACAGACGGGAGACACACGGGAGACAGACGGGAGACACGCGGGAGACAGACGGGAGACACGCGGGAGACAGACGGGAGACACGCGGGAGACAGACGGGAGACACGCGGTAGACAGACGGGAGACACGCGGGAGACAGGCGGGAGACACGCGGGAGACAGGCGGGAGACACGGGGGAGACAGGCGGGAGACACGCGGGAGACAGGCGGGAGACACGCGGGAGACAGGCGGGAGACACGGGGGAGACAGGCGGGAGACACGCGGGAGACAGGCGGGAGACACGCAGGAGACAGGCGGGAGACACGGGGGAGACAGGCGGGAGACACGCGGGAGACAGGCGGGAGACACGCGGGAGACAAGCGGGAGACACGCGGGAGACAGACGGGAGACACGCGGTAGACAGACGGGAGACACGCGGGAGACAGGCGGGAGACACGCGGGAGACAGGCGGGAGACACGCGGGAGACAGGCGGGAGACACGCGGGAGACAGGCGGGAGACAGGCGGGAGACACGCCGGAGACAGGCGGGAGAAACGCGGGAGACAGGCGGGAGACACACGGGAGACAGGCGGGAGACACGCGGGAGACAGGCGGGAGATACGCGGGAGACAGGCGGGAGACACGCGGGAGACAGGCGGGAGACACGCGGGAGACAGGCGGGAGACACGCGGGAGACACGCGGTAGACAGGCGGGAGACACGCGGGAGACAGGCGGGAGACACGCGGGAGACAGGCGGGAGACACGCGGGAGACAGGCGGGAGACAGGCGGGAGACACGCGGGAGACACGCGGGAGACAGGCGGGAGACAGGCGGGAGACACGCGGGAGACACGCGGGAGACAGGCGGGAGACACGCGGGAGACAGGCGGGAGACACGCGGGAGACAGGCGGGAGACACGCGGGAGACAGGCGGGAGACACGCGGGAGACAGGCGGGAGACACGCGGGAGACAGGCGGGAGACACGCAGGAGACAGGCGGGAGACACGCGGGAGACAGGCGGGAGACACGCGGGAGACAGGCGGGAGACACGCGGGAGACAGGCGGGAGACACGAGGGAGACAGGCGGGAGACACGCGGGAGACACGCGGGAGACAGGCGGGAGACACGCGGGAGACAGGCGGGAGACACGCGGGAAACAGGCGGGAGACACGCGGGAGACAGGCGGGAGACACGCGGGAGACAGGCGGGAGACACGTGGGAGACAGGCGGGAGACACGCGGGAGACAGGCGGGAGACACGCGGGAGACAGGCGGGAGACACGCGGGAGACAGGCGGGAGACACGCGGGAGACAGGCGGGAGACACGCGGGAGACAGGCGGGAGACACGCGGGAGACAGGCGGGAGACACGCGGGAGACAGGCGGGAGACACGCGGGAGACAGGCGGGAGACACGCGGGAGACAGGCGGGAGACACGCGGGAGACAGTCGGGAGACAGGCGGGAGACACGCGGGAGACAGGCGGGAGACACGCGGGAGACAGGCGGGAGACACGCGGGAGAAAGGCGGGAGACACGCGGGAGACAGGCGGGAGACACGCGGGAGACAGGCGGGAGACACCCGGCAGACAGGCGGGAGACACCCGGGAGACAGGCGGGATACACGCTGGAGACAAACGGGAGACACGCGGGAGACAGGCGGGAGACACGCGGGAGACAGGCGGGAGACACGCGGGAGACAGGCGGGAGACACGCGGGAGACAGGCGGGAGACACGCGGCAGACACGCGGGAGACAGGCGGGAGACACGCGGGAGACAGGTTTGAGACACGCGGGAGACACGCGGGAGACAGGCGGGAGACACGCGGGAGACAGGCGGGAGACACGCGGGAGACAGGCGGGAGACACGCGGGAGACAGTCGGGAGACACGCGGGAGACAGGCGGGAGACACGCGGGAGACAGGCGGGAGACACGCGGGAGACAGGCGGGAGACACGCGGGAGACAGGCGGGAGACACGCGGGAGAAAGGCGGGAGACACGCGGGAGACACGCGGGAGACAGGCGGGAGACAGGCGGGAGACACGCGGGAGACAGGCTGTAGACACGCGGGAGACAGGCGGGAGACACGCGGGAGACAGGCGGGAGACACGCGGGAGACAGGCGGGAGACACGCGGGAGAAAGGCGGGAGACACGCGGGAGACACGCGGGAGACACGCGGGAGACAGGCGGGAGACACGCGGGAGACAGGCGGGAGACACGCGGGAGACAGGCGGGAGACACGCGGGAGACAGGCGGGAGACACGCGGGAGACAGGCGGGAGACACTCGGGAGACAGGCGGGAGACACTCGGGAGACACGCGGGAGACAGGCTGGAGACACGCGGGAGACAGGCGGGAGACACGCGGGAGACAGGCGGGAGACACGCGGGAGACAGGCGGGAGACACGCGGGAGACAGGCGGGAGACACGCGGGAGACAGGCGGGAGACACGCGGGAGACAGGCGGGAGACACGCGGGAGACAGGCGGGAGACAGCGGGAGACAGGCGGGAGACACGCGGGAGACAGGCGGGAGACACGCAGGAGACAGGCGGCAGACACGCGGGAGACAGGCGGGAGACACGCGGGAGACAGGCGGGAGACACGCGGGAGACAGCCGGGAGACACGCGGGAGACAGGCGGGAGACACGCGGGAGACAGGCGGGAGACACGCGGGAGACACGCGGGAAACAGGCGGGAGACACGCGAGAGACAGGCGGGAGACACGCGGGAGACAGGCGGGAGACACGCGGGAGACAGGCGGGAGACACGCGGGAGACAGGCGGGAGACACGGGGGAGACAGGCGGGAGACACGCGGGAGACAGGCGGGAGACACGCGGGAGACAGGCGGGAGACACGCGGGAGACAGGCGGGAGACACGCGGGAGACAGGCGGGAGACACGCGGGAGACACGCGGTAGACAGGCGGGAGACACGCGGGAGACAGGCGGGAGACACGCGGGAGACAGGCGGGAGACACGCGGGAGACAGGCGGGAGACAGGCGGGAGACACGCGGGAGACACGCGGGAGACAGGCGGGAGACAGGCGGGAGACACGCGGGAGACACGCGGGAGACAGGCGGGAGACACGCGGGAGACAGGCGGGAGACACGCGGGAGACAGGCGGGAGACACGCGGGAGACAGGCGGGAGACACGCGGGAGACAGGCGGGAGACACGCGGGAGACAGGCGGGAGACACGCGGGAGACAGGCGGGAGACACGCGGGAGACAGGCGGGAGACACGCGGGAGACAGGCGGGAGACACGCGGGAGACAGGCGGGAGACACGCGGGAGACAGGCGGGAGACACGCGGGAGACAGGCGGGAGACACGCAGGAGACAGGCGGGAGACACGCGGGAGACAGGCGGGAGACACGCGGGAGACAGGCGGGAGACACGCGGGAGACAGGCGGGAGACACGAGGGAGACAGGCGGGAGACACGCGGGAGACACGCGGGAGACAGGCGGGAGACACGCGGGAGACAGGCGGGAGACACGCGGGAAACAGGCGGGAGACACGCGGGAGACAGGCGGGAGACAGGCGGGAGACACGTGGGAGACAGGCGGGAGACACGCGGGAGACAGGCGGGAGACACGCGGGAGACAGGCGGGAGACACGCGGGAGACAGGCGGGAGACACGCGGGAGACAGGCGGGAGACACGCGGGAGACACGCGAGAGACAGGCGGGAGACACGCGGGAGACAGGCGGGAGACACGCGGGAGACAGGCGGGAGACACGCGGGAGACACGCGAGAGACAGGCGGGAGACACGCGGGAGACAGGCGGGAGACACGCGGGAGACAGGCGGGAGACACGCGGGAGACAGGCGGGAGACACGCGGGAGACAGTCGGGAGACAGGCGGGAGACACGCGGGAGACAGGCGGGAGACACGCGGGAGACAGGCGGGAGACACGCGGGAGAAAGGCGGGAGACACGCGGGAGACAGGCGGGAGACACGCGGGAGACAGGCGGGAGACACCCGGCAGACAGGCGGGAGACACCCGGGAGACAGGCGGGAGACACGCGGGAGACAGGCGGGAGACACGCTGGAGACAAACGGGAGACACGCGGGAGACAGGCGGGAGACACGCGGGAGACAGGCGGGAGACACGCGGGAGACAGGCGGGAGACACGCGGGAGACAGGCGGGAGACACGCGGCAGACACGCGGGAGACAGGCGGGAGACACGCGGGAGACAGGCGGGAGACACGCGGGAGACAGGCGGGAGACACGCGGCAGACACGCGGGAGACAGGCGGGAGACACGCGGGAGACAGGTTTGAGACACGCGGGAGACACGCGGGAGACAGGCGGGAGACACGCGGGAGACAGGCGGGAGACACGCGGGAGACAGGCGGGAGACACGCGGGAGACAGTCGGGAGACACGCGGGAGACAGGCGGGAGACACGCGGGAGACAGGCGGGAGACACGCGGGAGACAGGCGGGAGACACGCGGGAGACAGGCGAGAGACACGCGGGAGAAAGGCGGGAGACACGCGGGAGACACGCGGGAGACAGGCGGGAGACAGGCGGGAGACACGCGGGAGACAGGCGGTAGACACGCGGGAGACAGGCGGGAGACACGCGGGAGACAGGCGGGAGACACGCGGGAGACAGGCGGGAGACACGCGGGAGAAAGGCGGGAGACACGCGGGAGACACGCGCGGAGAAACGGGAAGACACGCGGGAGACAGGCGGGAGACACGCGGGAGACAGGCGGGAGGACACGCGGGAGACAGGCGGGAGACACGCGGGAGACAGGCGGGAGACACGCGGGAGACAGGCGGGGACAGGCGGGAGACACTCGGGAGACACGCGGGAGACAGGCTGGAGACACGCGGGAGACAGGCGGGAGACACGCGGGAGACAGGCGGGAGACACGCGGGAGACAGGCGGGAGACACGCGGGAGACAGGCGGGAGACACGCGGGAGACAGGCGGGAGACACGCGGGAGACAGGCGGGAGACACGCGGGAGACAGGCGGGAGACAGCGGGAGACAGGCGGGAGACACGCGGGAGACAGGCGGGAGACACGCAGGAGACAGGCGGCAGACACGCGGGAGACAGGCGGGAGACACGCGGGAGACAGGCGGGAGACACGCGGGAGACAGCCGGGAGACACGCGGGAGACAGGCGGGAGACACGCGGGAGACAGGCGGGAGACACGCGGGAGACACGCGGGAAACAGGCGGGAGACACGCGGGAGACAGGCGGGAGACACGCGGGAGACAGGCGGGAGACACGCGGGAGACAGGCGGGAGACACGCGGGAGACAGGCGGGAGACACGGGGGAGACAGGCGGGAGACACGCGGGAGACAGGCGGGAGACACGCGGGAGACAGGCGGGAGACACGCGGGAGACAGGCGGGAGACACGCGGGAGACAGGCGGGAGACACGCGGGAGACACGCGGTAGACAGGCGGGAGACACGCGGGAGACAGGCGGGAGACACGCGGGAGACAGGCGGGAGACACGCGGGAGACAGGCGGGAGACAGGCGGGAGACACGCGGGAGACACGCGGGAGACAGGCGGGAGACAGGCGGGAGACACGCGGGAGACACGCGGGAGACAGGCGGGAGACACGCGGGAGACAGGCGGGAGACACGCGGGAGACAGGCGGGAGACACGCGGGAGACAGGCGGGAGACACGCGGGAGACAGGCGGGAGACACGCGGGAGACAGGCGGGAGACACGCGGGAGACAGGCGGGAGACACGCGGGAGACAGGCGGGAGACACGCGGGAGACAGGCGGGAGACACGCGGGAGACAGGCGGGAGACACGCGGGAGACAGGCGGGAGACACGCGGGAGACAGGCGGGAGACACGCAGGAGACAGGCGGGAGACACGCGGGAGACAGGCGGGAGACACGCGGGAGACAGGCGGGAGACACGCGGGAGACAGGCGGGAGACACGAGGGAGACAGGCGGGAGACACGCGGGAGACACGCGGGAGACAGGCGGGAGACACGCGGGAGACAGGCGGGAGACACGCGGGAAACAGGCGGGAGACACGCGGGAGACAGGCGGGAGACAGGCGGGAGACACGTGGGAGACAGGCGGGAGACACGCGGGAGACAGGCGGGAGACACGCGGGAGACAGGCGGGAGACACGCGGGAGACAGGCGGGAGACACGCGGGAGACAGGCGGGAGACACGCGGGAGACACGCGAGAGACAGGCGGGAGACACGCGGGAGACAGGCGGGAGACACGCGGGAGACAGGCGGGAGACACGCGGGAGACACGCGAGAGACAGGCGGGAGACACGCGGGAGACAGGCGGGAGACACGCGGGAGACAGGCGGGAGACACGCGGGAGACAGGCGGGAGACACGCGGGAGACAGTCGGGAGACAGGCGGGAGACACGCGGGAGACAGGCGGGAGACACGCGGGAGACAGGCGGGAGACACGCGGGAGAAAGGCGGGAGACACGCGGGAGACAGGCGGGAGACACGCGGGAGACAGGCGGGGACACCCGGCAGACAGGCGGGAGACACCCGGGAGACAGGCGGGAGACACGCGGGAGACAGGCGGGAGACACGCTGGAGACAAACGGGAGACACGCGGGAGACAGGCGGGAGACACGCGGGAGACAGGCGGGAGACACGCGGGAGACAGGCGGGAGACACGCGGGAGACAGGCGGGAGACACGCGGCAGACACGCGGGAGACAGGCGGGAGACACGCGGGAGACAGGTTTGAGACACGCGGGAGACACGCGGGAGACAGGCGGGAGACACGCGGGAGACAGGCGGGAGACACGCGGGAGACAGGCGGGAGACACGCGGGAGACAGGCGGGAGACACGCGGGAGACAGGCGGGAGACACGCGGGAGACAGGCGGGAGACACGCGGGAGACAGGCGGGAGACACGCGGGAGACAGGCGGGAGACACGCGGGAGAAAGGCGGGAGACACGCGGGAGACACGCGGGAGACAGGCGGGAGACAGGCGGGAGACACGCGGGAGACAGGCGGGAGACACGCGGGAGACAGGCGGGAGACACGCGGGAGACAGGCGGGAGACACGCGGGAGACAGGCGGGAGACACGCGGGAGAAAGGCGGGAGACACGCGGGAGACACGCGGGAGACACGCGGGAGACAGGCGGGAGACACGCGGGAGACAGGCGGGAGACACGCGGGAGACACGCGAGAGACAGGCGGGAGACACGCGGGAGACAGGCGGGAGACACGCGGGAGACAGGCGGGAGACACACGGGAGACAGGCGGGAGACACGCGGGAGACAGGCGGGAGACACGCGGGAGACAGTCGGGAGACAGGCGGGAGACACGCGGGAGACAGGCGGGAGACACGCGGGAGACAGGCGGGAGACACGCGGGAGAAAGGCGGGAGACACGCGGGAGACAGGCGGGAGACACGCGGGAGACAGGCGGGAGACACCCGGCAGACAGGCGGGAGACACCCGGGAGACAGGCGGGAGACACGCGGGAGACAGGCGGGAGACACGCTGGAGACAAACGGGAGACACGCGGGAGACAGGCGGGAGACACGCGGGAGACAGGCGGGAGACACGCGGGAGACAGGCGGGAGACACGCGGGAGACAGGCGGGAGACAGGCGGGAGACACGCGGGAGACAGGTTTGAGACACGCGGGAGACACGCGGGAGACAGGCGGGAGACACGCGGGAGACAGGCGGGAGACACGCGGGAGACAGGCGGGAGACACGCGGGAGACAGGCGGGAGACACGCGGGAGACAGGCGGGAGACACGCGGGAGACAGGCGGGAGACACGCGGGAGACAGGCGGGAGACACGCGGGAGAAAGGCGGGAGACACGCGGGAGACACGCGGGAGACAGGCGGGAGACAGGCGGGAGACACGCGGGAGACAGGCGGGAGACACGCGGGAGACAGGCGGGAGACACGCGGGAGACAGGCGGGAGACACGCGGGAGACAGGCGGGAGACACGCGGGAGAAAGGCGGGAGACACGCGGGAGACACGCGGGAGACACGCGGGAGACAGGCGGGAGACACGCGGGAGACAGGCGGGAGACACGCGGGAGACAGGCGGGAGTCACGCGGGAGACAGGCGGGAGACACGCGGGAGACAGGCGGGAGACACTCGGGAGACACGCGGGAGACAGGCTGGAGACACGCGGGAGACAGGCGGGAGACACGCGGGAGACAGGCGGGAGACACGCGGGAGACAGGCGGGAGACAGCGGGAGACAGGCGGGAGACACGCGGGAGACAGGCGGGAGACACGCGGGAGACAGGCGGGAGTCACGCGGGAGACAGGCGGGAGACACGCGGGAGACAGGCGGGAGACACTCGGGAGACACGCGGGAGACAGGCGGGAGACACGCGGGAGACAGGCGGGAGACACGCGGGAGACAGGCGGGAGACACGCGGGAGACAGGCGGGAGACAGCGGGAGACAGGCGGGAGACACGCGGGAGACAGGCGGGAGACACGCGGGAGACAGGCGGCAGACACGCGGGAGACAGGCGGGAGACACGCGGGAGACAGGCGGGAGACACGCGGGAGACAGCCGGGAGACACGCGGGAGACAGGCGGGAGACACGCGGGAGACAGGCGGGAGACACGCGGGAGACACGTGGGAAACAGGCGGGAGACACGCGGGAGACAGGCGGGAGACACGCGGGAGACAGGCGGGAGACACGCGGGAGACAGGCGGGAGACACGCGGGAGACAGGCGGGAGACACGGGGGAGACAGGCGGGAGACACGCGGGAGACACGCGGGAGACAGGCGGGAGACACGCGGGAGACAGGCGGGAGACACGCGGGAGACAGGCGGGAGACACGCGGGAGACAGGCGGAAGACACGCGGGAGACAGGCGGGAGACACGCGGGAGACAGGCGGGAGACACGCGGGAGACAGGCGGGAGACACGCGGGAGACACGCGGGAGACAGGCGGGAGACACGCGGGAGACAGGCGGGAGACACGCGGGAGACACGCGGGAGACAGGCGGGAGACACGCGGGAGACAGGCGGGAGACAGGCGGGAGACACGCGGGAGACACGCGGGAGACAGGCGGGAGACAGGCGGGAGACACGCGGGAGACACGCGGGAGACAGGCGGGAGACACGCGGGAGACAGGCGGGAGACACGCGGGAGACAGGCGGGAGACACGCGGGAGACAGGCGGGAGACACGCGGGAGACACGCGGGAGACAGGCGGGAGACAGGCGGGAGACACGCGGGAGACACGCGGGAGACAGGCGGGAGACAGGCGGGAGACACGCGGGAGACAGGCGGGAGACACGCGGGAGACAGGCGGGAGACACGCGGGAGACAGGCGGGAGACACGCGGGAGACAGGCGGGAGACACGCGGGAGACAGGCGGGAGACACGCGGGAGACAGGCGGGAGACACGCGGGAGACAGGCGGGAGACACGCGGGAGACAGGCGGGAGACACACGGGAGACAGGCGGGAGACACGCGGGAGACAGGCGGGAGACACGCGGGAGACAGGCGGGAGACACGCGGGAGACAGGCGGGAGACACGCGGGAGACAGGCGAGAGACACGCGGGAGACAGGCGGGAGACACGCGGGAGACAGGCAGGAGACACGCGGGAGACAGGCGGGAGACACGCGGGAGACAGGCGGGAGACACGCGGGAGACAGGCGGGAGACACGCGGGAGACAGGCGGGAGACAGACGGGAGACACACGGGAGACAGACGGGAGACACGCGGGAGACAGACGGGAGACACGCGGGAGACAGACGGGAGACACGCGGGAGACAGACGGGAGACACGCGGTAGACAGACGGGAGACACGCGGGAGACAGGCGGGAGACACGCGGGAGACAGGCGGGAGACACGGGGGAGACAGGCGGGAGACACGCGGGAGACAGGCGGGAGACACGCGGGAGACAGGCGGGAGACACGGGGGAGACAGGCGGGAGACACGCGGGAGACAGGCGGGAGACACGCAGGAGACAGGCGGGAGACACGGGGGAGACAGGCGGGAGACACGCGGGAGACAGGCGGGAGACACGCGGGAGACAAGCGGGAGACACGCGGGAGACAGACGGGAGACACGCGGTAGACAGACGGGAGACACGCGGGAGACAGGCGGGAGACACGCGGGAGACAGGCGGGAGACACGCGGGAGACAGGCGGGAGACACGCGGGAGACAGGCGGGAGACAGGCGGGAGACACGCCGGAGACAGGCGGGAGAAACGCGGGAGACAGGCGGGAGACACACGGGAGACAGGCGGGAGACACGCGGGAGACAGGCGGGAGATACGCGGGAGACAGGCGGGAGACACGCGGGAGACAGGCGGGAGACACGCGGGAGACAGGCGGGAGACACGCGGGAGACACGCGGTAGACAGGCGGGAGACACGCGGGAGACAGGCGGGAGACACGCGGGAGACAGGCGGGAGACACGCGGGAGACAGGCGGGAGACAGGCGGGAGACACGCGGGAGACACGCGGGAGACAGGCGGGAGACAGGCGGGAGACACGCGGGAGACACGCGGGAGACAGGCGGGAGACACGCGGGAGACAGGCGGGAGACACGCGGGAGACAGGCGGGAGACACGCGGGAGACAGGCGGGAGACACGCGGGAGACAGGCGGGAGACACGCGGGAGACAGGCGGGAGACACGCAGGAGACAGGCGGGAGACACGCGGGAGACAGGCGGGAGACACGAGGGAGACAGGCGGGAGACACGCGGGAGACAGGCGGGAGACACGAGGGAGACAGGCGGGAGACACGCGGGAGACACGCGGGAGACAGGCGGGAGACACGCGGGAGACAGGCGGGAGACACGCGGGAAACAGGCGGGAGACACGCGGGAGACAGGCGGGAGACACGCGGGAGACAGGCGGGAGACACGTGGGAGACAGGCGGGAGACACGCGGGAGACAGGCGGGAGACACGCGGGAGACAGGCGGGAGACACGCGGGAGACAGGCGGGAGACACGCGGGAGACAGGCGGGAGACACGCGGGAGACAGGCGGGAGACACGCGGGAGACAGGCGGGAGACACGCGGGAGACAGGCGGGAGACACGCGGGAGACAGGCGGGAGACACGCGGGAGACAGGCGGGAGACACGCGGGAGACAGTCGGGAGACAGGCGGGAGACACGCGGGAGACAGGCGGGAGACACGCGGGAGACAGGCGGGAGACACGCGGGAGAAAGGCGGGAGACACGCGGGAGACAGGCGGGAGACACGCGGGAGACAGGCGGGAGACACCCGGCAGACAGGCGGGAGACACCCGGGAGACAGGCGGGATACACGCTGGAGACAAACGGGAGACACGCGGGAGACAGGCGGGAGACACGCGGGAGACAGGCGGGAGACACGCGGGAGACAGGCGGGAGACACGCGGGAGACAGGCGGGAGACACGCGGCAGACACGCGGGAGACAGGCGGGAGACACGCGGGAGACAGGTTTGAGACACGCGGGAGACACGCGGGAGACAGGCGGGAGACACGCGGGAGACAGGCGGGAGACACGCGGGAGACAGGCGGGAGACACGCGGGAGACAGTCGGGAGACACGCGGGAGACAGGCGGGAGACACGCGGGAGACAGGCGGGAGACACGCGGGAGACAGGCGGGAGACACGCGGGAGACAGGCGGGAGACACGCGGGAGAAAGGCGGGAGACACGCGGGAGACACGCGGGAGACAGGCGGGAGACAGGCGGGAGACACGCGGGAGACAGGCGGTAGACACGCGGGAGACAGGCGGGAGACACGCGGGAGACAGGCGGGAGACACGCGGGAGACAGGCGGGAGACACGCGGGAGAAAGGCGGGAGACACGCGGGAGACACGCGGGAGACACGCGGGAGACAGGCGGGAGACACGCGGGAGACAGGCGGGAGACACGCGGGAGACAGGCGGGAGACACGCGGGAGACAGGCGGGAGACACGCGGGAGACAGGCGGGAGACACTCGGGAGACAGGCGGGAGACACTCGGGAGACACGCGGGAGACAGGCTGGAGACACGCGGGAGACAGGCGGGAGACACGCGGGAGACAGGCGGGAGACACGCGGGAGACAGGCGGGAGACACGCGGGAGACAGGCGGGAGACACGCGGGAGACAGGCGGGAGACACGCGGGAGACAGGCGGGAGACACGCGGGAGACAGGCGGGAGACAGCGGGAGACAGGCGGGAGACACGCGGGAGACAGGGGGGAGACACGCAGGAGACAGGCGGCAGACACGCGGGAGACAGGCGGGAGACACGCGGGAGACAGGCGGGAGACACGCGGGAGACAGCCGGGAGACACGCGGGAGACAGGCGGGAGACACGCGGGAGACAGGCGGGAGACACGCGGGAGACACGCGGGAAACAGGCGGGAGACACGCGGGAGACAGGCGGGAGACACGCGGGAGACAGGCGGGAGACACGCGGGAGACAGGCGGGAGACACGCGGGAGACAGGCGGGAGACACGGGGGAGACAGGCGGGAGACACGCGGGAGACAGGCGGGAGACACGCGGGAGACAGGCGGGAGACACGCGGGAGACAGGCGGGAGACACGCGGGAGACAGGCGGGAGACACGCGGGAGACACGCGGTAGACAGGCGGGAGACACGCGGGAGACAGGCGGGAGACACGCGGGAGACAGGCGGGAGACACGCGGGAGACAGGCGGGAGACAGGCGGGAGACACGCGGGAGACACGCGGGAGACAGGCGGGAGACAGGCGGGAGACACGCGGGAGACACGCGGGAGACAGGCGGGAGACACGCGGGAGACAGGCGGGAGACACGCGGGAGACAGGCGGGAGACACGCGGGAGACAGGCGGGAGACACGCGGGAGACAGGCGGGAGACACGCGGGAGACAGGCGGGAGACACGCAGGAGACAGGCGGGAGACACGCGGGAGACAGGCGGGAGACACGCGGGAGACAGGCGGGAGACACGCGGGAGACAGGCGGGAGACACGAGGGAGACAGGCGGGAGACACGCGGGAGACACGCGGGAGACAGGCGGGAGACACGCGGGAGACAGGCGGGAGACACGCGGGAAACAGGCGGGAGACACGCGGGAGACAGGCGGGAGACACGCGGGAGACAGGCGGGAGACACGTGGGAGACAGGCGGGAGACACGCGGGAGACAGGCGGGAGACACGCGGGAGACAGGCGGGAGACACGCGGGAGACAGGCGGGAGACACGCGGGAGACAGGCGGGAGACACGCGGGAGACAGGCGGGAGACACGCGGGAGACAGGCGGGAGACACGCGGGAGACAGGCGGGAGACACGCGGGAGACACGCGGCAGACACGCGGGAGACAGGCGGGAGACACGCGGAGACAGGTTTGAGACACGCGGGAGACACGCGGGAGACAGGCGGGAGACACGCGGGAGACAGGCGGGAGACACGCGGGAGACAGGCGGGAGACACGCGGGAGACAGTCGGGAGACACGCGGGAGACAGGCGGGAGACACGCGGGAGACAGGCGGGAGACACGCGGGAGACAGGCGGGAGACACGCGGGAGACAGGCGGGAGACACGCGGGAGAAAGGCGGGAGACACGCGGGAGACACGCGGGAGACAGGCGGGAGACAGGCGGGAGACACGCGGGAGACAGGCGGTAGACACGCGGGAGACAGGCGGGAGACACGCGGGAGACAGGCGGGAGACACGCGGGAGACAGGCGGGAGACACGCGGGAGAAAGGCGGGAGACACGCGGGAGACACGCGGGAGACACGCGGGAGACAGGCGGGAGACACGCGGGAGACAGGCGGGAGACACGCGGGAGACAGGCGGGAGACACGCGGGAGACAGGCGGGAGACACGCGGGAGACAGGCGGGAGACACTCGGGAGACAGGCGGGAGACACTCGGGAGACACGCGGGAGACAGGCTGGAGACACGCGGGAGACAGGCGGGAGACACGCGGGAGACAGGCGGGAGACACGCGGGAGACAGGCGGGAGACACGCGGGAGACAGGCGGGAGACACGCGGGAGACAGGCGGGAGACAGCGGGAGACAGGCGGGAGACACGCGGGAGACAGGCGGGAGACACGCAGGAGACAGGCGGCAGACACGCGGGAGACAGGCGGGAGACACGCGGGAGACAGGCGGGAGACACGCGGGAGACAGCCGGGAGACACGCGGGAGACAGGCGGGAGACACGCGGGAGACAGGCGGGAGACACGCGGGAGACACGCGGGAAACAGGCGGGAGACACGTGGGAGACAGGCGGGAGACACGCGGGAGACAGGCGGGAGACACGCGGGAGACAGGCGGGAGACACGCGGGAGACAGGCGGGAGACACGGGGGAGACAGGCGGGAGACACGCGGGAGACAGGCGGGAGACACGCGGGAGACAGGCGGGAGACACGCGGGAGACAGGCGGGAGACACGCGGGAGACAGGCGGGAGACACGCGGGAGACAGGCGGAAGACACGCGGGAGACAGGCGGGAGACACGCGGGAGACAGGCGGGTGACACGCGGGAGACAGGCGGGAGACACGCGGGAGACAGGCGGGAGACACGCGGGAGACAGGCGGGAGACACGCGGGAGACAGGCGGGAGACACGCGGGAGACAGGCGGGAGACACGCGGGAGACAGGCGGGAGACACGCGGGAGACAGGCGGGAGACACGCGGGAGACACGCGGGAGACAGGCGGGAGACACGCGGGAGACAGGCGGGAGACAGGCGGGAGACACGCGGGAGACACGCGGGAGACAGGCGGGAGACAGGCGGGAGACACGCGGGAGACACGCGGGAGACAGGCGGGAGACACGCGGGAGACAGGCGGGAGACACGCGGGAGACAGGCGGGAGACACGCGGGAGACAGGCGGGAGACACGCGGGAGACAGGCGGGAGACACGCGGGAGACAGGCGAGAGACACGCGGGAGACAGGCGGGAGACACGCGGGAGACAGGCGGGAGACACGCGGGAGACAGGCGGGAGACACGCGGGAGACAGGCGGGAGACACGCGGGAGACAGACGGGAGACACGCGGGAGACAGGCGGGAGACACGCGGGAGACAGGCGGGAGACAGGCGGGAGACACGCGGGAGACACGCGGGAGACAGGCGGGAGACAGGCGGGAGACACGCGGGAGACACGCGGGAGACAGGCGGGAGACACGCGGGAGACAGGCGGGAGACACGCGGGAGACAGGCGGGAGACACGCGGGAGACAGGCGGGAGACACGCGGGAGACACGCGGGAGACAGGCGGGAGACAGGCGGGAGACACGCGGGAGACACGCGGGAGACAGGCGGGAGACAGGCGGGAGACACGCGGGAGACAGGCGGGAGACACGCGGGAGACAGGCGGGAGACACGCGGGAGACAGGCGGGAGACACGCGGGAGACAGGCGGGAGACACGCGGGAGACAGGCGGGAGACACGCGGGAGACAGGCGGGAGACACGCGGGAGACAGGCGGGAGACACGCGGGAGACAGGCGGGAGACACACGGGAGACAGGCGGGAGACACGCGGGAGACAGGCGGGAGACACGCGGGAGACAGGCGGGAGACACGCGGGAGACAGGCGGGAGACACGCGGGAGACAGGCGAGAGACACGCGGGAGACAGGCGGGAGACACGCGGGAGACAGGCAGGAGACACGCGGGAGACAGGCGGGAGACACGCGGGAGACAGGCGGGAGACACGCGGGAGACAGGCGGGAGACACGCGGGAGACAGGCGGGAGACAGACGGGAGACACACGGGAGACAGACGGGAGACACGCGGGAGACAGACGGGAGACACGCGGGAGACAGACGGGAGACACGCGGGAGACAGACGGGAGACACGCGGTAGACAGACGGGAGACACGCGGGAGACAGGCGGGAGACACGCGGGAGACAGGCGGGAGACACGGGGGAGACAGGCGGGAGACACGCGGGAGACAGGCGGGAGACACGCGGGAGACAGGCGGGAGACACGGGGGAGACAGGCGGGAGACACGCGGGAGACAGGCGGGAGACACGCAGGAGACAGGCGGGAGACACGGGGGAGACAGGCGGGAGACACGCGGGAGACAGGCGGGAGACACGCGGGAGACAAGCGGGAGACACGCGGGAGACAGACGGGAGACACGCGGTAGACAGACGGGAGACACGCGGGAGACAGGCGGGAGACACGCGGGAGACAGGCGGGAGACACGCGGGAGACAGGCGGGAGACACGCGGGAGACAGGCGGGAGACAGGCGGGAGACACGCCGGAGACAGGCGGGAGAAACGCGGGAGACAGGCGGGAGACACACGGGAGACAGGCGGGAGACACGCGGGAGACAGGCGGGAGATACGCGGGAGACAGGCGGGAGACACGCGGGAGACAGGCGGGAGACACGCGGGAGACAGGCGGGAGACACGCGGGAGACACGCGGTAGACAGGCGGGAGACACGCGGGAGACAGGCGGGAGACACGCGGGAGACAGGCGGGAGACACGCGGGAGACAGGCGGGAGACAGGCGGGAGACACGCGGGAGACACGCGGGAGACAGGCGGGAGACAGGCGGGAGACACGCGGGAGACACGCGGGAGACAGGCGGGAGACACGCGGGAGACAGGCGGGAGACACGCGGGAGACAGGCGGGAGACACGCGGGAGACAGGCGGGAGACACGCGGGAGACAGGCGGGAGACACGCGGGAGACAGGCGGGAGACACGCAGGAGACAGGCGGGAGACACGCGGGAGACAGGCGGGAGACACGCGGGAGACAGGCGGGAGACACGCGGGAGACAGGCGGGAGACACGAGGGAGACAGGCGGGAGACACGCGGGAGACACGCGGGAGACAGGCGGGAGACACGCGGGAGACAGGCGGGAGACACGCGGGAAACAGGCGGGAGACACGCGGGAGACAGGCGGGAGACACGCGGGAGACAGGCGGGAGACACGTGGGAGACAGGCGGGAGACACGCGGGAGACAGGCGGGAGACACGCGGGAGACAGGCGGGAGACACGCGGGAGACAGGCGGGAGACACGCGGGAGACAGGCGGGAGACACGCGGGAGACAGGCGGGAGACACGCGGGAGACAGGCGGGAGACACGCGGGAGACAGGCGGGAGACACGCGGGAGACAGGCGGGAGACACGCGGGAGACAGGCGGGAGACACGCGGGAGACAGTCGGGAGACAGGCGGGAGACACGCGGGAGACAGGCGGGAGACACGCGGGAGACAGGCGGGAGACACGCGGGAGAAAGGCGGGAGACACGCGGGAGACAGGCGGGAGACACGCGGGAGACAGGCGGGAGACACCCGGCAGACAGGCGGGAGACACCCGGGAGACAGGCGGGATACACGCTGGAGACAAACGGGAGACACGCGGGAGACAGGCGGGAGACACGCGGGAGACAGGCGGGAGACACGCGGGAGACAGGCGGGAGACACGCGGGAGACAGGCGGGAGACACGCGGCAGACACGCGGGAGACAGGCGGGAGACACGCGGGAGACAGGTTTGAGACACGCGGGAGACACGCGGGAGACAGGCGGGAGACACGCGGGAGACAGGCGGGAGACACGCGGGAGACAGGCGGGAGACACGCGGGAGACAGTCGGGAGACACGCGGGAGACAGGCGGGAGACACGCGGGAGACAGGCGGGAGACACGCGGGAGACAGGCGGGAGACACGCGGGAGACAGGCGGGAGACACGCGGGAGAAAGGCGGGAGACACGCGGGAGACACGCGGGAGACAGGCGGGAGACAGGCGGGAGACACGCGGGAGACAGGCGGTAGACACGCGGGAGACAGGCGGGAGACACGCGGGAGACAGGCGGGAGACACGCGGGAGACAGGCGGGAGACACGCGGGAGAAAGGCGGGAGACACGCGGGAGACACGCGGGAGACACGCGGGAGACAGGCGGGAGACACGCGGGAGACAGGCGGGAGACACGCGGGAGACAGGCGGGAGACACGCGGGAGACAGGCGGGAGACACGCGGGAGACAGGCGGGAGACACTCGGGAGACAGGCGGGAGACACTCGGGAGACACGCGGGAGACAGGCTGGAGACACGCGGGAGACAGGCGGGAGACACGCGGGAGACAGGCGGGAGACACGCGGGAGACAGGCGGGAGACACGCGGGAGACAGGCGGGAGACACGCGGGAGACAGGCGGGAGACACGCGGGAGACAGGCGGGAGACACGCGGGAGACAGGCGGGAGACAGCGGGAGACAGGCGGGAGACACGCGGGAGACAGGGGGGAGACACGCAGGAGACAGGCGGCAGACACGCGGGAGACAGGCGGGAGACACGCGGGAGACAGGCGGGAGACACGCGGGAGACAGCCGGGAGACACGCGGGAGACAGGCGGGAGACACGCGGGAGACAGGCGGGAGACACGCGGGAGACACGCGGGAAACAGGCGGGAGACACGCGGGAGACAGGCGGGAGACACGCGGGAGACAGGCGGGAGACACGCGGGAGACAGGCGGGAGACACGCGGGAGACAGGCGGGAGACACGGGGGAGACAGGCGGGAGACACGCGGGAGACAGGCGGGAGACACGCGGGAGACAGGCGGGAGACACGCGGGAGACAGGCGGGAGACACGCGGGAGACAGGCGGGAGACACGCGGGAGACACGCGGTAGACAGGCGGGAGACACGCGGGAGACAGGCGGGAGACACGCGGGAGACAGGCGGGAGACACGCGGGAGACAGGCGGGAGACAGGCGGGAGACACGCGGGAGACACGCGGGAGACAGGCGGGAGACAGGCGGGAGACACGCGGGAGACACGCGGGAGACAGGCGGGAGACACGCGGGAGACAGGCGGGAGACACGCGGGAGACAGGCGGGAGACACGCGGGAGACAGGCGGGAGACACGCGGGAGACAGGCGGGAGACACGCGGGAGACAGGCGGGAGACACGCAGGAGACAGGCGGGAGACACGCGGGAGACAGGCGGGAGACACGTGGGAGACAGGCGGGAGACACGCGGGAGACAGGCGGGAGACACGAGGGAGACAGGCGGGAGACACGCGGGAGACACGCGGGAGACAGGCGGGAGACACGCGGGAGACAGGCGGGAGACACGCGGGAAACAGGCGGGAGACACGCGGGAGACAGGCGGGAGACACGCGGGAGACAGGCGGGAGACACGTGGGAGACAGGCGGGAGACACGCGGGAGACAGGCGGGAGACACGCGGGAGACAGGCGGGAGACACGCGGGAGACAGGCGGGAGACACGCGGGAGACAGGCGGGAGACACGCGGGAGACAGGCGGGAGACACGCGGGAGACAGGCGGGAGACACGCGGGAGACAGGCGGGAGACACGCGGGAGACACGCGGCAGACACGCGGGAGACAGGCGGGAGACACGCGGGAGACAGGTTTGAGACACGCGGGAGAC
Organism: Petromyzon marinus; assembly: GCF_048934315.1. NCBI lineage: Eukaryota > Metazoa > Chordata > Hyperoartia > Petromyzontiformes > Petromyzontidae > Petromyzon > Petromyzon marinus. Next base: position 86,047 of record NW_027423222.1, read on the forward strand.
ACGCGGGAGACAGGCGGGAGACACGCGGGAGACAGGCGGGAGACACGCGGGAGACAGGCGGGAGACACGCGGGAGACAGTCGGGAGACACGCGGGAGACAGGCGGGAGACACGCGGGAGACAGGCGGGAGACACGCGGGAGACAGGCGGGAGACACGCGGGAGACAGGCGGGAGACACGCGGGAGAAAGGCGGGAGACACGCGGGAGACACGCGGGAGACAGGCGGGAGACAGGCGGGAGACACGCGGGAGACAGGCGGTAGACACGCGGGAGACAGGCGGGAGACACGCGGGAGACAGGCGGGAGACACGCGGGAGACAGGCGGGAGACACGCGGGAGAAAGGCGGGAGACACGCGGGAGACACGCGGGAGACACGCGGGAGACAGGCGGGAGACACGCGGGAGACAGGCGGGAGACACGCGGGAGACAGGCGGGAGACACGCGGGAGACAGGCGGGAGACACGCGGGAGACAGGCGGGAGACACTCGGGAGACAGGCGGGAGACACTCGGGAGACACGCGGGAGACAGGCTGGAGACACGCGGGAGACAGGCGGGAGACACGCGGGAGACAGGCGGGAGACACGCGGGAGACAGGCGGGAGACACGCGGGAGACAGGCGGGAGACACGCGGGAGACAGGCGGGAGACAGCGGGAGACAGGCGGGAGACACGCGGGAGACAGGCGGGAGACACGCAGGAGACAGGCGGCAGACACGCGGGAGACAGGCGGGAGACACGCGGGAGACAGGCGGGAGACACGCGGGAGACAGCCGGGAGACACGCGGGAGACAGGCGGGAGACACGCGGGAGACAGGCGGGAGACACGCGGGAGACACGCGGGAAACAGGCGGGAGACACGTGGGAGACAGGCGGGAGACACGCGGGAGACAGGCGGGAGACACGCGGGAGACAGGCGGGAGACACGCGGGAGACAGGCGGGAGACACGGGGGAGACAGGCGGGAGACACGCGGGAGACAGGCGGGAGACACGCGGGAGACAGGCGGGAGACACGCGGGAGACAGGCGGGAGACACGCGGGAGACAGGCGGGAGACACGCGGGAGACAGGCGGAAGACACGCGGGAGACAGGCGGGAGACACGCGGGAGACAGGCGGGTGACACGCGGGAGACAGGCGGGAGACACGCGGGAGACAGGCGGGAGACACGCGGGAGACAGGCGGGAGACACGCGGGAGACAGGCGGGAGACACGCGGGAGACAGGCGGGAGACACGCGGGAGACAGGCGGGAGACACGCGGGAGACAGGCGGGAGACACGCGGGAGACACGCGGGAGACAGGCGGGAGACACGCGGGAGACAGGCGGGAGACAGGCGGGAGACACGCGGGAGACACGCGGGAGACAGGCGGGAGACAGGCGGGAGACACGCGGGAGACACGCGGGAGACAGGCGGGAGACACGCGGGAGACAGGCGGGAGACACGCGGGAGACAGGCGGGAGACACGCGGGAGACAGGCGGGAGACACGCGGGAGACAGGCGGGAGACACGCGGGAGACAGGCGAGAGACACGCGGGAGACAGGCGGGAGACACGCGGGAGACAGGCGGGAGACACGCGGGAGACAGGCGGGAGACACGCGGGAGACAGGCGGGAGACACGCGGGAGACAGACGGGAGACACGCGGGAGACAGACGGGAGACAGACGGGAGACACACGGGAGACAGACGGGAGACACGCGGGAGACAGACGGGAGACACGCGGGAGACAGACGGGAGACACGCGGGAGACAGACGGGAGACACGCGGTAGACAGACGGGAGACACGCGGGAGACAGGCGGGAGACACGCGGGAGACAGGCGGGAGACACGGGGGAGACAGGCGGGAGACACGCGGGAGACAGGCGGGAGACACGCGGGAGACAGGCGGGAGACACGGGGGAGACAGGCGGGAGACACGCGGGAGACAGGCGGGAGACACGCAGGAGACAGGCGGGAGACACGGGGGAGACAGGCGGGAGACACGCGGGAGACAGGCTGGAGACACGCGGGAGACAAGCGGGAGACACGCGGGAGACAGACGGGAGACACGCGGTAGACAGACGGGAGACACGCGGGAGACAGGCGGGAGACACGCGGGAGACAGGCGGGAGACACGGGGGAGACAGGCGGGAGACACGCGGGAGACAGGCGGGAGACACGCGGGAGACAGGCGGGAGACACGGGGGAGACAGGCGGGAGACACGCGGGAGACAGGCGGGAGACACGCGGGAGACAGGCGGGAGACACGCGGGAGACAGGCGGGAGACATGCGGGAGACAGGCGGGAGACACGCGGGAGACAGGCGGAAGACACGCGGGAGACAGGCGGGAGACACGCGGGAGACAGGCGGGTGACACGCGGGAGACAGGCGGGAGACACGCGGGAGACAGGCGGGAGACACGCGGGAGACAGGCGGGAGACACGCGGGAGACAGGCGGGAGACACGCGGGAGACAGGCGGGAGACACGCGGGAGACAGGCGGGAGACAGGCGGGAGACACGCCGGAGACAGGCGGGAGAAACGCGGGAGACAGGCGGGAGACACACGGGAGACAGGCGGGAGACACGCGGGAGACAGGCGGGAGATACGCGGGAGACAGGCGGGAGACACGCGGGAGACAGCCGGGAGACACGCGGGAGACAGGCGGGAGACACGCGGGAGACAGGCGGGAGACACGCGGGAGACACGCGGGAAACAGGCGGGAGACACGCGGGAGACAGGCGGGAGACACGCGGGAGACAGGCGGGAGACAGGCGGGAGACACGCGGGAGACACGCGGGAGACAGGCGGGAGACAGGCGGGAGACACGCGGGAGACACGCGGGAGACAGGCGGGAGACACGCGGGAGACAGGCGGGAGACACGCGGGAGACAGGCAGGAGACACGCGGGAGACAAGCGGGAGACACGCGGGAGACAGGCGGGAGACACGCGGGAGACAGGCGGGAGACACGCGGGAGACAGGCGGGAGACACGCGGGAGACAGGCGGGAGACACGCGGGAGACAGGCGGGAGACACGCGGGAGACAGGCGAGAGACACGCGGGAGACAGGCGGGAGACACGCGGGAGACAGGCGGGAGACACGCGGGAGACAGGCGGGAGACACGCGGGAGACAGGCGGGAGACACGTGGGAGACAGACGGGAGACACGCGGGAGACAGACGGGAGACAGACGGGAGACACACGGGAGACAGACGGGAGACACGCGGGAGACAGACGGGAGACACGCGGGAGACAGACGGGAGACACACGGGAGACAGACGGGAGACACGCGGTAGACAGACGGGAGACACGCGGGAGACAGACGTGAGACACGCGGGAGACAGACGGGAGACACGCGGGAGACACACGGGAGACACGCGGGAGACAGACGGGAGACACGCGGGAGACAGACGGGAGACACGCGGGAGACAGACGGGAGACACGCGGGAAACAGACGGGAGACACGCGGGAGACAGACGGGAGACACGCGGGAGACAGGCGGGAGACACGCGGGAGACAGGCGGGAGACACGCGGGAGACACGCGGGAGACACTCGGGAGACAGGCGGGACACACGCGGGAGACAGGCGGGAGACACGCGGGAGACAGGCGGGAGACACGCGGGAGACAGGCGGGAGACACGCGGGAGACAGGCGGGAGACACGCGGGAGACAGGCGGGAGACACGCGGGAGACAGGCGGGAGACACGCGGGAGACAGGCGGGAGACACGCGGGAGACAGGCGGGAGACACGCGGGAGACAGGCGGGAGACACGCGGGAGACAGGCGGGAGACACGCGGGAGACAGGCGGCAGACACGCGGGAGACAGACGGGAGACACGCGGGAGACAGACGGGAGACACGCGGGAGACAGACGGGAGACACGCGGGAGACAGACGGGAGACACGCGGGAGACAGACGGGAGACACGCGGGAGACAGACGGGAGACACGCGGGAGACAGACGGGAGACACGCGGGAGACAGACGGGAGACACGCGGGAGACAGACAGGAGACACGCGGGAGACAGACGGGAGACACGCGGGAGGCAGACGGGAGACACGCGGGAGACACACGGGAGACAGACGGGAGACACACGGGAGACACACGGGAGACAGACGGGAGACACGCGGGAGACAGACGGGAGACACGCGGGAGACAGACGGGAGACACGCGGGAGACAGACGGGAGACACGCGGGAGACAGACGGGAGACACGCGGGAGACAGACGGAAGACACGCGGGAGACAGACGGGAGACACGCGGGAGACAGACGGGAGACACGCAGGAGACAGACGGGAGACACGCGGGAAACAGACGGGAGACACGCGGGAGACAGACGGGAGACACGCCGGAGACAGACGGGAGACACGCGGGAGACAGACGGGAGACACGCGAGAGACAGACGGGAGACACGCGGGAGACAGACGGGAGACACGCGGGAGACAGACGGGAGACACGCGGGAGACAGACGGGAGACACGCGGGAGACAGACGGGAGACACGCGGGAGACAGACGGGAGACACGCGGGAGACAGACGGGAGACACGCGGGAGACAGACGGGAGACACGCGGGAGACAGACGGGAGACACGCGGGAGACAGACGGGAGACACGCGGGAGACACACGGGACACACGCGGGAGACAGACGGGAGACACGCGGGAGACACACGGGAGACAGACGGGAGACACACGGGAGACAGACGGGAGACACACGGGAGACAGACGGGAGACACGCGGGAGACAGACGGGAGACACGCGGGAGACAGGCGGGAGACACGCGGGAGACAGGCGGTAGACACGCGGGAGACAGGCGGTAGACACGCGGGAGACAGGCGGGAGACACGCGGGAGACAGGCGGGAGACACGCGGGAGACAGGCGGGAGACACGCGGGAGACAGGCGGGAGACACGCGGGAGACAGGCGGGAGACACGCGGGAGACAGGCGGGAGACACGCGGGAGACAGGCGAGAGACACGCGGGAGACAGGCGGGAGACACGCGGGAGACAGACGGAAGACACGCAGGAGACAGACGGGATACACGCGGGAGACACACGGGAGACACGCGGGAGACAGACGGGAGACACGCGGGAGACACACGGGAGACAGACGGGAGACACACGGGAGACAGACGGGAGACACACGGGAGACAGACGGGAGACACACGGGAGACAGACGGGAGACACGCGGGAGACAGGCGGGAGACACGCGGGAGACAGGCGGTAGACACGCGGGAGACAAGCGGGAGACACGCGGGAGACAGGCGGGAGACACGCGGGAGACAGGCGGGAGACACGCGGGAGACAGGCGGGAGACACGCGGGAGACAGGCGGGAGACACGCGGGAGACAGGCGGGAGACACGCGGGAGACAGGCGGGAGACACGCGGGAGACAGGCGGGAGACACGCGGGAGACAGGCGGGAGACACGCGGGAGACAGGCGAGAGACACGCGGGAGGCAGGCGGGAGACACGCGGGAGACAGGCGGGAGACACGCGGGAGACAGGCGGGAGACACGCGGGAGACAGGCGGGAGACACGCGGGAGACAGGCGGCAGACACGCGGGAGACAGGCGGGAGACACGCGGGAGACAGGCGGGAGACACGCGGGAGACAGCCGGGAGACACGCGGGAGACAGGCGGGAGACACGCGGGAGACAGGCGGGAGACACGCGGGAGACAGGCGGGAGACACGCGGGAGACAGACGGGAGACACTCGGGAGACAGACGGGAGACAGACGGGAGACACGCGGGAGACAGACGGGAGACACGCGGGAGACAGACGGGAGACACGCGGGAGACAGACGGGAGACACGCGGGAGACAGACGGGAGACACGCGGGAGACAGACGGGAGACACGCGGGAGACAGACGGGAGACACGCGGGAGACAGACGGGAGACACCCGGGAGACAGACGGGAGACACGCGGGAGACAGACGGGAGACACGCGGGAGACAGACGGGAGACACGCGGGAGACAGACGGGAGACACGCGGGAGACAGGCGGGAGACACGCGGGAGACAGGCGGGAGACACGCGGGAGACAGGCGGGAGACACGCGGGAGACAGGCGGGAGACACGCGGGAGACAGGCGGCAGACACGCGGGAGACAGACGGGAGACACGCGGGAGACAGACGGGAGACACGCGGGAGACAGACGGGAGACACGCGGGAGACAGACGGGAGACACGCGGGAGACAGACGGGAGACACGCGGGAGACAGACGGGAGACACGCGGGAGACAGACGGGAGACACGCGGGAGACAGACGGGAGACACGCGGGAGACAGACAGGAGACACGCGGGAGACAGACGGGAGACACGCAGGAGGCAGACGGGAGACACGCGGGAGACACACGGGAGACAGACGGGAGACACACGGGAGACACACGGGAGACAGACGGGAGACACGCGGGAGACAGACGGGAGACACGCGGGAGACAGACGGGAGACACGCGGGAGACAGACGGGAGACACGCGGGAGACAGACGGGAGACACGCGGGAGACAGACGGGAGACACGCGGGAGACAGACGGAAGACACGCGGGAGACAGACGGGAGACACGCGGGAGACAGACGGGAGACACGCAGGAGACAGACGGGAGACACGCGGGAAACAGACGGGAGACACGCGGGAGACAGACGGGAGACACGCCGGAGACAGACGGGAGACACGCGGGAGACAGACGGGAGACACGCGGGAGACAGACGGGAGACACGCGGGAGACAGACGGGAGACACGCGGGAGACAGACGGGAGACACGCGGGAGACAGACGGGAGACACGCGGGAGACAGACGGGAGACACGCGGGAGACAGAGGGGAGACACGCGGGAGACAGACGGGAGACACGCGGGAGACAGACGGGAGACACGCGGGAGACAGACGGGAGACACGCGGGAGACACACGGGACACACGCGGGAGACAGACGGGAGACACGCGGGAGACACACGGGAGACAGACGGGAGACACACGGGAGACAGACGGGAGACACACGGGAGACAGACGGGAGACACGCGGGAGACAGACGGGAGACACGCGGGAGACAGGCGGGAGACACGCGGGAGACAGGCGGTAGACACGCGGGAGACAGGCGGTAGACACGCGGGAGACAGGCGGGAGACACGCGGGAGACAGGCGGGAGACACGTGGGAGACAGGCGGGAGACACGCGGGAGACAGGCGGGAGACACGCGGGAGACAGGCGGGAGACACGCGGGAGACAGGCGGGAGACACGCGGGAGACAGGCGAGAGACACGCGGGAGACAGGCGGGAGACACGCGGGAGACAGACGGAAGACACGCAGGAGACAGACGGGATACACGCGGGAGACACACGGGAGACACGCGGGAGACAGACGGGAGACACGCGGGAGACACACGGGAGACAGACGGGAGACACACGGGAGACAGACGGGAGACACACGGGAGACAGACGGGAGACACACGGGAGACAGACGGGAGACACGCGGGAGACAGGCGGGAGACACGCGGGAGACAGGCGGTAGACACGCGGGAGACAAGCGGGAGACACGCGGGAGACAGGCGGGAGACACGCGGGAGACAGGCGGGAGACACGCGGGAGACAGGCGGGAGACACGCGGGAGACAGGCGGGAGACACGCGGGAGACAGGCGGGAGACACGCGGGAGACAGGCGGGAGACACGCGGGAGACAGGCGGGAGACACGCGGGAGACAGGCGGGAGACACGCGGGAGACAGGCGAGAGACACGCGGGAGGCAGGCGGGAGACACGCGGGAGACAGGCGGGAGACACGCGGGAGACAGGCGGGAGACACGCGGGAGACAGGCGGGAGACACGCGGGAGACAGGCGGCAGACACGCGGGAGACAGGCGGGAGACACGCGGGAGACAGGCGGGAGACACGCGGGAGACAGCCGGGAGACACGCGGGAGACAGGCGGGAGACACGCGGGAGACAGGCGGGAGACACGCGGGAGACAGGCGGGAGACACGCGGGAGACAGACGGGAGACACTCGGGAGACAGACGGGAGACAGACGGGAGACACGCGGGAGACAGACGGGAGACACGCGGGAGACAGACGGGAGACACACGGGAGACAGACGGGAGACACGCGGGAGACAGACGGGAGACACGCGGGAGACAGACGGGAGACACGCGGGAGACAGACGGGAGACACGCGGGAGACAGACGGGAGACACCCGGGAGACAGACGGGAGACACGCGGGAGACAGACGGGAGACACGCGGGAGACAGACGGGAGACACGCGGGAGACAGACGGGAGACACGCGGGAGACAGACGGGAGACAGACGGGAGACACACGGGAGACAGACGGGAGACACGCGGGAGACAGACGGGAGACACGCGGGAGACAGACGGGAGACACGCGGGAGACAGACGGGAGACACGCGGGAGACAGACGGGAGACACGCGGGAGACAGACGGGAGACACGCGGGAGACAGACGGGAGACACGCGGGAGACTAACGGGAGACACGCGGGAGACAGACGGGAGACACGCGGGAGACAGACGGGAGACACGCGGGAGCCAGAGGGGAGACACGCGGGAGACAGACGGGAGACACGCGGGAGACAGACGGGAGACACGCGGGAGACAGACGGGAGACACGCGGGAGACACACGGGAGACAGACGGGAGACACACGGGAGACAGACGGGAGACACACGGGAGACAGACGGGAGACACACGGGAGACAGACGGGAGACACACGGGAAACAGACCGGAGACACGCGGGAAACAGACGGGAGACACGCAGGAGACAGACGGGAGACACGCGGGAGACAGACGGAGACACGCGGGAGACAGACGGGAGACATGCGGGAGACAGACGGGAGACACGCGGGAGACAGACGGGAGACACGCAGGAGACAGACGGGAGACACGGCGGAGACAGACGGGAGACACGCGGGAGACAGACGGGAGACACGCGGGAGACAGACGGGAGACACGCGGGAGACAGACGGGAGACACGCGGGAGACAGACGGGAGACACGCGGGAGACAGACGGGAGACACGCGGGAGACAGACGGGAGACACGTGCGAGACAGACGGGAGACACGCGGGAGACATACGGGAGACATGCGGGAGACAGACGGGAGACACGCGGGAGACAGACGGGAGAGACGCGGGAGACAGACGGGAGACACGCGGGAGACAGACGGGAGACACGCGGGAGACAGACGGGAGACACGCGGGAGACAGACGGGAGACACGCGGGAGACAGACGGGAGACACGCGGGAGACAGACGGGAGACACGCGGGAGACAGACGGGAGACACGCGGGAGACAGACGGGAGACACGCGGGAGACAGACGGGAGACACGCGGGAGACAGACGGGAGACAGGCGGGAGACAGGCGGGAGACACGCGGGAGACAGGCGGGAGACACGCGGGAGACAGGCGGGAGACACATGGGAGACAGGCGGGAGACACACGGGAGACAGGCGGGAGACACACGGGAGACAGGCGGGAGACACACGGGAGACAGGCGGGAGACACACGGGAGACAGGCGGGAGACACGCGGGAGACAGACGGGAGACACGCGGGAGACAGACGGGAGACACGCGGGAGACAGACGGGAGACAGACGGGAGACAGACGGGAGACACACGGGAGACAGACGGGAGACACACGGGAGACAGACGGGAGATGTACGGGAGACACACGGGAGACAGACGGGAGACACACGGGAGACGGACGGGAGACACACGGGAGACGGACGGGAGACACACGGGAGACGGACGGGAGACACACGGGAGACGGACGGGAGACACACGGGAGACGGACGGGGGACACACGGGAGACGGACGGGAGACACACGGGAGACGGACGGGAGACACACGGGAGACACACGGGAGACACAGGACACACAGGAGACACAGGAGACACAGGACACACAGGAGACACAGGAGAGACAGGACACACAGGACACAGGACACACAGGACACACAGGAGAGACACACAGGAGACACACAGGAGACACACACGGGTCACACAGGAGACACACAGGACACACAGGAGACACAGGACACACAGGAGACACAGGACACACAGGACACACAGGAGACACAGGAGACACAGGACACACGGGAGACACAGGAGACACACAGGAGACACAGGACACACAGGAGACTCAGGAGACACAGGACACACAGGAGACACACAGGAGACACAGGACACACAGGACACACAGGAGACACACAGGAGACACAGGACACACAGGAGACACAGGACACACAGAAGACACAGGACACACAGGAGACACAGGACACACAGGACACACAGGAGACACACAGGAGACACAGGACACACAGGAGACACAGGAGACACAGGAGACACAGGAGACACACAGGACACACAGGAGACACACAGGACACACAGGACACACAGGAGACACAGGAGACACAGGAGACACACAGGAGACACACAGGAGACACAGGACACACAGGAGACACAGGAGACACAGGAGACACACAGGAGACACAGGAGACACACAAGACACACAGGACACACAGGAGACACAGGACACACAGGAGACACAGGACACACAGGACACACAGGAGACACACAGGAGACACAGGAGACACAGGAGACATACAGGACACACAGGAGACACAGGACACACAGGAGACACAGGAGACACAGGAGACACAGAGGAGACACAGGAGACACACAGGACACACAGGACACACAGGAGACACAGGACACACAGGAGACACAGGACACACAGGAGACACACAGGAGACACAGGACACACAGGAGACACACAGGACACACAGGACACACAGGAGACACAGGAGACACAGGACACACAGGAGACACAGGACACACAGGAGACACAGGACACACAGGAGACACAGGACACACAGGACACACAGGAGACACGGGACACACAGGAGACACAGGAGACACAGGACACACAGAAGACACAGGAGACACAGGACACACAGGATACACACAGAACACACAGGACACACAGGAGACACAGGACACACAGGAGACACAGGACACACAGGACACACAGGAGACACAGGAGACACAGGACACACGGGAGACACAGGAGACACACAGGAGACACAGGACACACAGGAGACTCAGGAGACACAGGACACACAGGAGACACACAGGAGACACAGGACACACAGGACACACAGGAGACACACAGGAGACACAGGACACACAGGAGACACAGGACACACAGAAGACACAGGACACACAGGAGACACAGGACACACAGGACACACAGGAGACACACAGGAGACACAGGACACACAGGAGACACAGGAGACACAGGAGACACAGGAGACACACAGGACACACAGGACACACAGGACACACAGGAGACACAGGAGACACAGGAGACACACAGGAGACACACAGGAGACACAGGACACACAGGAGACACAGGAGACACAGGAGACACACAGGAGACACAGGAGACACACAAGACACACAGGACACACAGGAGACACAGGACACACAGGAGACACAGGACACACAGGACACACAGGAGACACACAGGAGACACAGGAGACACAGGAGACACACAGGACACACAGGAGACACAGGACACACAGGAGACACAGGAGACACAGGAGACACAGAGGAGACACAGGAGACACACAGGACACACAGGACACACAGGAGACACAGGACACACAGGAGACACAGGACACACAGGAGACACACAGGAGACACAGGAGACACACAAGACACACAGGACACACAGGAGACACAGGACACACAGGAGACACAGGACACACAGGACACACAGGAGACACACAGGAGACACAGGAGACACAGGAGACACACAGGACACACAGGAGACACAGGACACACAGGAGACACAGGAGACACAGGAGACACAGAGGAGACACAGGAGACACACAGGACACACAGGACACACAGGAGACACAGGACACACAGGAGACACAGGACACACAGGAGACACACAGGAGACACAGGACACACAGGAGACACACAGGACACACAGGACACACAGGAGACACAGGAGACACAGGACACACAGGAGACACAGGACACACAGGAGACACAGGACACACAGGAGACACAGGACACACAGGACACACAGGAGACACGGGACACACAGGAGACACAGGAGACACAGGACACACAGAAGACACAGGAGACACAGGACACACAGGATACACACAGAACACACAGGACACACAGGAGACACAGGAGACACAGGACACACAGGAGACACACAGGACACACAGGAGACACAGGACACACAGGAGACACAGGACACACAGGAGACACACAGGACACACAGGAGACACACAGGAGACACACAGGACACACAGGAGACACAGTAGACACAGGAGACACACAGGACACACAGGAGACACACAGGAGACACACAGGACACACAGGAGACACAGTAGACACAGGAGACACACAGGACACACAGGAGACACACAGGAGACACAGGACACACAGGACACACAGGAGACACAGGAGACACAGGACACACAGGAGACACAGGAGACACAGGACACCCAGGAGACACACAGGAGACACAGGACACACAGGACACACAGGAGACACAGGAGACACAGGAGACACAGGACACACAGAAGAGACAGGACACACAGGAGACACAGGACACACAGGAGACACGGGACACACAGGAGACACAGGAGACACAGGAGACACAGGAGATACGGGACACACAGGAGACACAGGACACACAGGACACACAGGAGACACAGGACACACAGGAGACACAGGAGACACACAGGAGACACAGGACACACAGGAGACACAGGAGACACAGGAGACACACAGGACACACAGGAGACACAGGAGACACACAGGACACACAGGAGACACAGGAGACACACAGGACACACAGGAGACACAGGACACACAGGAGACACAGGACACGCAGGAGACACAGGAGACACAGGACACACAGGAGACACACAGGAGACACAGGACACACAGGAGACACACAGGACACACACAGGAGACACACAGGACACACAGGAGACACAGGACACACAGGAGACACAGGACACACAGGAGACACAGGAGACACAGGACACACAGGAGACACACAGGAGACACAGGAGACACAGGACACACAGGAGACACGGGACACACAGGAGACACAGGACACACAGGAGACACGGGACACACAGGAGACACAGGACACACAGGAGACACACAGGAGACACAGGAGAAACAGGAGACACAGGACACACAGGAGACACGGGACACACAGGAGACACAGGACACACAGGAGACACGGGACACACAGGACATACAGGAGACACAGGACACACAGGAGACCCGGGACACACAGGAGACACAGGAGACACAGGAGACACAGGAAACACAGGAGACACAGGAGACACACAGGACACACAGGAGACACAGGACACACAGGAGACACAGGACACACAGGAGACACAGGAGACACAGGACACACAGGAGACACAGGACACACAGGACACACAGGAGACACAGGAGACACAGGACACACAGGAGACACACAGGACACACAGGAGACACAGGACACACAGAAGAGACAGGACACACAGGACACACAGGAGACACACAGGAGACACACAGGAGACACACAGGAGACACACAGGACACACAGGAGACACAGGAGACACAGGACACACAGGAGACACAGGAGACACAGGACACACAGGAGACACAGGAGACACAGGACACACAGGAGACACAGGAGACACAGGACACACAGGAGACACAGGACACACAGGAGACACAGGACACACAGGAGACACAGGAGACACAGGACACACAGGAGACACAGGACACACAGGAGACACAGGACACACAGGAGACACAGAAGAGACAGGAGACAGGAGACAGGACACGAGACACAGGACAGGACACAGGACACAGGACACAGGACACAGGAGACAGGACACAGGACACAGGACACAGGACACAGGAGACAGGACACAGGAGACAGGAGACAGGAGACAGGAAACAGGACACAGGACACAGGACACAGGACACAGGAGACAGGACACAGGAGACAGGACACAGGACACAGGACACAGGAGACAGGAGACAGGACACAGGACACAGGACACAGGACACAGGACACAGGAGACAGGACACAGGACACAGGAGACAGGAGACAGGAGACAGGAGACAGGACACAGGAGACAGGACACAGGAAACAGGAGACAGGACACAGGACACAGGAGACAGGAGACAGGACACAGGACACAGGACACAGGACACAGGAGACAGGACACAGGACACAGGAGACAGGAGACAGGACACAGGACACAGGACACAGGAGACAGGACACAGGACACAGGAGACAGGAGACAGGAGACAGGACACAGGACACAGGACACAGGACACAGGACACAGGACACAGGACACAGGAGACAGGACACAGGAGACAGGAGACAGGAGACAGGAGACAGGAAACAGGACACAGGACACAGGACACAGGAGACAGGAGACAGGACACAGGACACAGGACACAGGAGACAGGAGACAGGAGACAGGAGACAGGACACAGGACACAGGACACAGGACACAGGAGACAGGACACAGGACACAGGAGACAGGACACAGGACACAGGAGACAGGAGACAGGACACAGGAGACAGGACACAGGACACAGGACACAGGACACAGGACACAGGAGACAGGACACAGGACACAGGACACAGGACACAGGAGACAGGAGACAGGACACAGGACACAGGACAGAGGACACAGGACACAGGACACAGGAAACAGGAGACAGGAGACACGACACAGGAGACAGGACACAGGACACAGGAGACAGGACACAGGACACAGGAGACAGGACACAGGACACAGGACACAGGACACAGGAGACAGGACACAGGAGACAGGAGACAGGAGACAGGAGACAGGACACAGGAGACAGGAGACAGGACACAGGAGACAGGACACAGGACACAGGACACAGGAGACAGACAGGACACAGGACACAGGACACAGGACACAGGACACAGGACACAGACAGGAGACAGACAGGAGACAGGACACAGGAGACAGACAGGAGACAGGACACAGGACACAGGACACAGGAGACAGGAGACAGGACACAGGACACAGGAGACAGACAGGAGACAGGACACAGGAGACAGGAGACAGGACACAGGACACAGGACACAGGGGACAGGAGACACACCACACACACACCACATGGACACACACACCACACAGACACACACCACACACACCACACAGACACACACCACACACACCACACAAACTACACAGACACACACCATACAGATACACACCACACACACTACACAGACACACATCATACAGACACACACCATACACACCACACAGACACACACCACACACACCACACACACCACACACACCACACACACCACACACACAACACACACAACACACACACAGACACACACCACACACCACACACCACACAGACACACAGACACACACCACACACCCACACAGACACACACCACACAGACACACACCACACCACACACACACACACCACACACACCACACACACCACACACACAACACACACACAGACACACACCACACACCACACAGACACACAGACACACAGCACACACCCACACAGACACACACCACACAGACACACACCACACCACACACACACACACCACACACACCACACACACACCACACACACCACACACACCACACAGACACACACCACACACACACCACACACCACACACACACCACACAGACACACACCACACACACACCACACACACCACACACCACACACACCACACACACACTCCACACACACCACACAGCACACACACCACACACACACCACACAGACACACACCACACACGCCACACACACCACACGGACACACACCACACACACACCACACAGACACACACCACACAGACACACACACCACACACACACACCATACACACCACACACACCACACACACCACACACACACACCACGTGGACACACACCACACACAACACACACACCACACACACCACACACACACACACACCACACAGACACACACCACACACACCACACACACACCACGTGGACACACACCACACACACCACACCACACACACCACACACACACCACACACACCACACACACCACACACACACCACGTGGACACACACACCACACACACACCACACACACCACATGGACACACCACACACACCACACACACCACACACACACACCACACACACCACACACACACACCACACACACACCACACACACACCACACACACACCACACACACACCACACAGACACCACACACACCACACACACACCACACACACACCGCACAGACACACCACACACACACACCACAAACACCACACACACCACACCACACACCCACACAGACACACACCACGTGGACACACACACCACACACACCACACACCACACAGACACACACCACACACACCACACACACCACACAGACACACACCACACACACACCACGTGGACACACACCACACACACCACACACACCACACACACCACACAGACACACACCACACACACCACACAGACACACACCACACACACCACACACACCACACACACACCACACACACCACATACACACACCACACACACACACCACATACACACACCACACACACACACCACACACACACACACCACACACCACACACACCACACAGACACACACCACACACACCACACAGACACACACCACACAGACACACACCACACAGACCACACACACACCACACACACACCACACAGACACACACCACACACACCACATACACCACACACACCACACACACCACACAGACACACACCACACACACCACGTGGACACACACCACACACACCACACACACCACACACACACCACACACACACACCACACACACCACATGGACACACACCACACACACCACATGGACACAGGCGACATGGACACAGGCGACACACACCACACACACCACACAGACACCCCACACACACCCCACACACACACCACACACACACTACACACACCACACACACACATCACACACACACACACCACACACACACACCACACAGACACACACACACCACACACACCACACAGACACACACACACCACACACACCACACAGACACACACCACACATGCCACACACACCACACAGACACACACACCACACAGCACACACACCACACAGCACACACACCACACACACACCACGTGGACACACACCACACACACCACACAGACACACACCACACACACACCACACAGACACCCCACACACACCACACACACCACACACACACCACACACACACACACCACACACACCACACACACCACACACACCACACACCACACACACCACACACACCACACAACACACACACCACACACACCACACACCACGTAGACACAGGCGACACACACCACACAGACACACACCACACACACCACGTGGACACACCACACACACCACACACACCACACCACACACACCACGTGGACACCGGCGACATGGACACGGGCGACATTGTTTGAATGTTATATTGTTTTGTTTTACTGGCGGCTGTTTAAGAGTTAATTAATCGTTTCACTTAATCCGCTGTGCTAATGGCGCTCAGAACCAATGAATCTCTGCACGTGGTGTGTGGCGCGCGCGACCAATCAGCGCCCTCTAATTATGCATTAGCACGTGCGCGGACGTCGTGTTTATAAAGACGAATTAACTTATTGAATGGGGCTCTTTACTTTGATTCTTCTCTCGCGCAGTCAGCGTGGTATAGGGTCCCCTCAACCCAATACCCTAAGGAGGTACTTAGCGTGACCTACACACAGGTCTCTTGATACCTAAGGAGGTACTTAGCGTGACCTACACACACAGGTCACCTTGATACCCTAAGGAGGTACTTAGCGTGACCTACACACAGGTCTCTTGATATCTAAGGTGGTACTTAGCGTGACCTACACACATGTCTCTTGATACCCTAAGGAGGTACTTAGCGTGACCTATACACACAGGTCACCTTGATACCTAAGGAGGTACTTAGCAGTGACTTGATACCCTAAGGAGGTACTTAGCGTGACCTACACATACAGGTCAACTTGGTACCCTAAGGAGGTACTTAGCAGTGACTTGATACCCTAAGGAGGTACTTAGCGTGACCTACACACACAGGTCAACTTGATACCCTAAGGAGGTACTTAGCAGTGACTTGAGACCCTAAGGAGGTACTTAGCGTGACCTACACACACAGGTCAACTTGATACCCTAAGGAGGTACTTAGCAGTGACTTGAGACCCTAAGGAGGTACTTAGCGTGACCTACACACAGGTCTCTTGATATCTAAGGTGGTACTTAACGTGACCTACACACAGGTCAACTTGATACCCTAAGTACTTAGCAGTGACTTGATACCCTAAGGAGGTACTTTGCGTGACCTACACACACAGGTCACCTTGATACCCTAAGGAGGTACTTAGCGTGACCTACACACAGGTCAACTTGATACCCTAAGGAGGTACTTAGCGTGACCTACACACAGGTCTCTTGATATCTAAGGTGGTACTTAGCGTGACCTACACACATGTCTCTTGATACCCTAAGGAGGTACTTAGCGTGACCTATACACACAGGTCACCGTGTTACCTAAGGAGGTACTTAGCAGTGACTTGATAGCCTAAGGAGGTACTTAGCGTGACCTACACATACAGGTCAACTTGGTACCCTAAGGAGGTACTTAGCAGTGACTTGATACCCTAAGGAGGTACTTAGCGTGACCTACACACACAGGTCAACTTGATACCCTAAGGAGGTACTTAGCAGTGACTTGAGACCCTAAGGAGGTACTTAGCGTGACCTACACACACAGGTCAACTCGATACCCTAAGGAGGTACTTAGCAGTGACTTGAGACCCTAAGGAGGTACTTAGCGTGACCTACACACACAGGTCAACTTGATACCCTAAGAAGGTACTTAGCGTGACCTACACACAGGTCAACTTGATACCCTAAGTACTTAGCAGTGACTTGAGACCCTAAGGAGGTACTTAGCGTGACCTACACACAAAGGTCACCTTGATACCCTAAGGAGGTACTTAGCGTGACCTACACACAGGTCAACTTGATACCCTAAGGAGGTACTTAGCGTGACCTACACACAGGTCTCTTGATACCTAAGGAGGTACTTAGCGTGACCTACACACACAGGTCACCTTGATACCCTAAGGAGGTACTTAGCGTGACCTACACACAGGTCTCATGATATCTAAGGTGGTATTTAGCGTTACCTACACACATGTCTCTTGATACCCTAAGGACGTACTTAGCGTGACCTATACACACAGGTCACCTTGATACCTAAGGAGGTACTTAGCAGTTATTTGATACCCTAAGGAGGTACTTAGCGTGACCTACACATACAGGTCAACTTGATACCCTAAGGAGGTACTTATCAGTGACTTGATACCCTAAGGAGGTACTTAGCGTGACCTACACACAGGTCAACTTGATACCCTTAGGAGGTACTTAGCGTGACCTACACACACAGGTCAACTTGGTACCCTAAGGAGGTACTTAGCAGTGACTTGATACCCTAAGGAGGTACTTAGCGTGACCTACACACACAGGTCAACTTGATACCCTAAGGAGGTACTTAGCAGTGACTTGAGACCCTAAGGAGGTACTTAGCGTGAATTACACACACAGGTCAACTCGATACCCTAAGGAGGTACTTAGCAGTGACTTGAGACCCTAAGGAGGTACTTAGCGTGACCTACACACAGAGGTCAACTTGATACCCTAAGGAGGTACTTAGCGTGACCTACACACAGGTCAACTTGATACCCTTAGGAGGTACTTAGCGTGACCTACACACACAGGTCACCTTGATACCCTAAGGAGGTACTTATCAGTGACTTGATACCCTAAGGAGGTACTTAGCGTGACCTACACACAGGTCACCTTGATACCCTAAGGAGGTACTTAGCGTGACCTACACACACAGGTCTCTTGATATCCTAAGGAGGTACTTATCAGTGACTTGATACCCTAAGGAGGTACTTAGCGTGACCTACACACAGGTCTCTTGATACCCTAAAGAGGTACTTAGCGTGACCTACACACAGGTCTCTTGATACCTAAGGAGGTACTTAGCGTGACCTACACACAGGTCAACTTGATACCCTAAGGAGGTACTTAGCGTGACCTACACACAGGTCACCTTGATACCCTAAGGAGGTACTTATCAGTGACTTGATACCCTATGGAGGTACTTAGCGTGACCTACACACACAGGTCAACTTGATACCCTAAGGAGGTACTTATCAGTGACTTGATACCCTAAGGAGGTACTTTGCGTGACCTACACACACAGGTCGACTTGATACCTAAGGAGGTACTTTGCGTGACCTACACACACAGGTCAACTTGATACCCTAAGGAGGTACTTATCAGTGACTTGATACCCTAAGGAGGTACTTAGCGTGACCTACACACAGGTCAACTTGATACCCTTAGGAGGTACTTAGCGTGACCTACACACACAGGTCAACTTGGTACCCTAAGGAGGTACTTAGCAGTGACTTGATACCCTAAGGAGGTACTTAGCGTGACCTACACACACAGGTCAACTTGATACCCTAAGGAGGTACTTAGCAGTGACTTGAGACCCTAAGGAGGTACTTAGCGTGAATTACACACACAGGTCAACTCGATACCCTAAGGAGGTACTTAGCAGTGACTTGAGACCCTAAGGAGGTACTTAGCGTGACCTACACACAGAGGTCAACTTGATACCCTAAGGAGGTACTTAGCGTGACCTACACACAGGTCAACTTGATACCCTTAGGAGGTACTTAGCGTGACCTACACACACAGGTCACCTTGATACCCTAAGGAGGTACTTATCAGTGACTTGATACCCTAAGGAGGTACTTAGCGTGACCTACACACAGGTCACCTTGATACCCTAAGGAGGTACTTAGCGTGACCTACACACACAGGTCTCTTGATATCCTAAGGAGGTACTTATCAGTGACTTGATACCCTAAGGAGGTACTTAGCGTGACCTACACACAGGTCTCTTGATACCCTAAAGAGGTACTTAGCGTGACCTACACACAGGTCTCTTGATACCTAAGGAGGTACTTAGCGTGACCTACACACAGGTCAACTTGATACCCTAAGGAGGTACTTAGCGTGACCTACACACAGGTCACCTTGATACCCTAAGGAGGTACTTATCAGTGACTTGATACCCTATGGAGGTACTTAGCGTGACCTACACACACAGGTCAACTTGATACCCTAAGGAGGTACTTATCAGTGACTTGATACCCTAAGGAGGTACTTTGCGTGACCTACACACACAGGTCGACTTGATACCTAAGGAGGTACTTTGCGTGACCTACACACACAGGTCGACTTGATACCCTAAGGAGGTACTTTGCGTGACCTACACACACAGGTCACCTTGATACCCTAAGGAGGTACTTAGCGTGACCTACACACACAGGTCAACTTGATACCCTAAGGAGGTACTTAGCGTGACCTACACACACAGGTCAACTTGATACCCTAAGGAGGTACTTAGAGTGACCTACACACACAGGTCACCTTGATACCCTAAGGAGGTACTTAGTGTGACCTACACACAGG
The DNA here is from genome assembly GCF_048934315.1 of Petromyzon marinus. Taxonomy (NCBI): domain Eukaryota; kingdom Metazoa; phylum Chordata; class Hyperoartia; order Petromyzontiformes; family Petromyzontidae; genus Petromyzon; species Petromyzon marinus. Next base: position 107,727 of record NW_027423222.1, read on the forward strand.
TCTCTTGATACCCTAAGGAGGTACTTAGCGTGACCTACACACAGGTCTCTTGATACCTAAGGAGGTACTTAGCGTGAGCTACACAAAGGTATCTTGATACCTAAGGGGGTACTTAGCGTGACCTACACACAGGTCTCTTGATACCTAAGGAGGTACTTAGCAGTGAAGTACACACAGGTCTCTTGATACCTAAGGAGGTACTTAGCAGTGACTTGATACCCTAAGGAGGTACTTAGCGTGACCTACACACAGGTCTCTTGATACCCAAGGAGGTACTTAGCATGACCTACACACAGGTCTCTTGATACCTAAGGAGGTACTTAGCGTGACCTACACACAGGTCTCTTGATACCTAAGGAGGTACTTAGCGTGACCTACACACAGGTCACCTTGATACCCTAAGGAGGTACTTAGCGTGACTTACACACAGGCCAACTTGATACCCTAAGGAGGTACTTAGCGTGACCTACACACAGGTCAACTTGATACCTAAGGAGGTACTTAGCGTGAACTACACACATGTCTCTTGATACCCTAAGGAGGTACTTATTGTGACCTACACACAGGTCTCCTTGATACCTAAGGAGGTACTTAGCGTGACCTACACACAGGTCATCTTGATACCCTAAGGAGGTACTTAGCGTGACCTACACACAGGTCAACTTGATACCCTAAGGAGGTACTTAGCAGTGACTTGATACCTAAGGAGGTACTTAGCGTGACCTACACACAGGTCACCTTGATACCCTAAGGAGGTACTTAGCGTGACCTACACACAGGTCTCTTGATACCTAAGGAGGTACTTAGCAGTGAATTGAGACCCTAAGGAGGTACTTTGTGTGACCTACACACAGGTCAACTTGATACCATAAGGAGGTACTGAGCGTGACCTACACACAGGTCTCTTGATCCCTAAGGAGGTAGTTAGCGTGACGTACACACAGGTCACCTTGATACCTAAGGAGGTACTTAGCAGTGACCTACACACATGTCTCTTGATACCTAAGGAGGTACTTAGCGTGACCTACACACAGGTCTCTTGATACCTAAGGAGGTACTTAGCAGTGACGTACACACAGGTCTCTTGATACCTAAGGAGGTACTTAGCAGTGACTTGATACCCTAAGGAGGTACTTAGCGTGACCTACACACAGGTCTCTTGATACCCTAAGGAGGTACTTAGCATGACCTACACACAGGTCTCTTGATACCTAAGGAGGTACTTAGCGTGACCTACACACAGGTCTCTTGATACCTAAGGTGGTACTTAGCGTGACCTACACACAGGTCTCTTGATACCCTACGGAGGTACTTAGCGTGACCTACACACAGGTCTCTTGATACCTAAGGAGGTACTTAGGGTGACCTACACACAGGTCAACTTGATACCAAAGGAGGTACTTAGCGTGACCTACACACAGGTCTCTTGATACCTAAGGAGGTACTTAGCGTGACCTACACAGGTCTCTTGATACCCTAAGGAGGTACTTAGCGTGACCTACACACAGGTCTTCTTGATACCTAAGGAGGTACTTAGCAGCGACTTGATACGCTAAGCAGGTACTTAGCAGTGACCTACACAGGTCTCTTGATACCTAAGGAGGTACTTAGCGTGACCTACACACAGGTCTCTTGATACCCTAAAGAGGTACTTAGCGTGACATACACACAGGTCTCTTGATACCCTAAGGAGGTACTTTGTGTGACCTACACACAGGTCACCTTGAAACCCTAAGGAGGTACTTAGCGTGACCTACACACAGGTCTCTTGATACCTAAGGAGGTACTTAGCGTGACCTACACACAGGTCACCTTGATACCTAAGGAGGTACTTAGCGTGACCTACACACATGTCTCTTGATACCTAACGAGGTACTTAGCGTGACCTACACACAGGTCACCTTGATACCTAACGAGGTACTTAGCGTGACCTACACACAGGTCTCTTGATACCCTAAGGAGGTACTTAGCGTGACCTACACACAGGTCACCTTGATACCTAAGGAGGTACTTAGCGTGACCTACACACAGGTCTCTTGATACCCTAAGGAGGTAGTTAGCGTGACCTACACACAGGTCTCCTTGATACCTAAGGAGGTACTTAGCGTGACCTACACACAGGTCACCTTGATACCTTAACGGAGGTACTTAGCGTGACCTACACACACAGGTCTCTTGATACCCTAAGGAGGTACTTAGCGTGACCTACACACACAGGTCAACTTGATACCTAAGGAGGTACTTAGCGTGACCTACACACAAGTCTCTTGATGCCCTAAGGAGGTACTTAGCGTGACCTACACACAGGTCTCCTTGATACCTAAGATGTACTTAGCGTGACCTACACACAGGTCACCTTGATACCCTATGGAGGTACTTAGCGTGACCTACACACAGGTCTCTTGATACCTAAGGAGGTACTTAGCGTGACCTACACACAGGTCAACTTGATACCTAAGGAGGTACTTAGCGTGACCTACACACAGGTCAACTTGATACCTAAGGAGGTACTTAGCGTGACCTACACACAGGTCAACTTGATACCTAAGGAGGTACTTAGCGTGACCTACACACAGGTCTCTTGATACCTAAGGTGGTACTTAGCGTGACCTACACACAGGTCTCTTGATACCCTAAGGAGGTACTTAGCGTGACCTACACACAGGTCTCTTGATACCTAAGGAGGTACTTAGCGTGACCTACACACAGGTCTCTTGATACCTAAGGAGGTACTTAGCGTGACCTACACACAGGTCTATTGATACCTAAGGAGGTACTTAGCAGTGAATTGAGACCCTAAGGAGGTACTTAGCGTGACCTACACACAGGTCTCTTGATACCCAAGGAGGTACTTAGCGTGACCTACACACAGGTCTCTTGATACCTAACGAGGTACTTAGCGTGACCTACACACAGGTCTCTTGATACCTAAGGAGGTACTTAGCGTGACCTACACACAGGTCACCTTGATACCCTAAGGAGGTACTTAGCGTGACCTACACACAGGCCAACTTGATACCCTAAGGAGGTACTTAGCATGACCTACACACAGGTCAACTTGATACCTAAGGAGGTACTTAGCGTGAACTACACACATGTCTCTTGATACCCTAAGGAGGTACTTATTGTGACCTACACACAGGTCTCCTTGATACCTAAGGAGGTACTTAGCGTGACCTACACACAGGTCATCTTGATACCCTAAGGAGGTACTTAGCGTGACCTACACACAGGTCAACTTGATACCCTAAGGAGGTACTTAGCAGTGACTTGATACCTAAGGAGGTACTTAGCGTGACCTACACACAGGTCACCTTGATACCCTAAGGAGGTTCTTAGCGTGACCTACACACAGGTCTCTTGATACCTAAGGAGGTACTTAGCAGTGAATTGAGACCCTAAGGAGGTACATTGTGTGACCTACACACAGGTCAACTTGATACCATAAGGAGGTACTTAGCGTGACCTACACACAGGTCTCTTGATCCCTAAGGAGGTAGTTAGCGTGACGTACACACAGGTCACCTTGATACCTAAGGAGGTACTTAGCAGTGACCTACACACAGGTCTCTTGATACCTAAGGAGGTACTTAGCGTGACCTACACACAGGTCTCTTGATACCTAAGGAGGTACTTAGCGTGACCTACACACAGGTCTCTTGATACCTAAGGAGGTACTTAGCGTGACCTACACACAGGTATCTTGATACCTAAGGAGGTACTTAGCGTGACCTACACACACAGGAATCTTGATACCTAAGGGGGTACTTAGCGTGACCTACACACAGGTCTCTTGATACCTAAGGAGGTACTTAGCGTGACCTACACACACAGGTCAACTTGATACCCTAAGGAGGTACTTAGCGTGACCTACACACAGGTCTCTTGATACCTAAGGAGGTACTTAGCGTGACCTACACACAGGTCTCTTGATACCTAAGGAGGTACTTAGCGTGACCTACACACAGGTCTATTGATACCTAAGGAGGTACTTAGCAGTGAATTGAGACCCTAAGGAGGTACTTAGCGTGACCTACACACAGGTCTCTTGATACCCAAGGAGGTACTTAGCGTGACCTACACACAGGTCTCTTGATACCTAACGAGGTACTTAGCGTGACCTACACACAGGTCTCTTGATACCTAAGGAGGTACTTAGCGTGACCTACACACAGGTCACCTTGATACCCTAAGGAGGTACTTAGCGTGACCTACACACAGGCCAACTTGATACCCTAAGGAGGTACTTAGCATGACCTACACACAGGTCAACTTGATACCTAAGGAGGTACTTAGCGTGAACTACACACATGTCTCTTGATACCCTAAGGAGGTACTTATTGTGACCTACACACAGGTCTCCTTGATACCTAAGGAGGTACTTAGCGTGACCTACACACAGGTCATCTTGATACCCTAAGGAGGTACTTAGCGTGACCTACACACAGGTCAACTTGATACCCTAAGGAGGTACTTAGCAGTGACTTGATACCTAAGGAGGTACTTAGCGTGACCTACACACAGGTCACCTTGATACCCTAAGGAGGTTCTTAGCGTGACCTACACACAGGTCTCTTGATACCTAAGGAGGTACTTAGCAGTGAATTGAGACCCTAAGGAGGTACATTGTGTGACCTACACACAGGTCAACTTGATACCATAAGGAGGTACTTAGCGTGACCTACACACAGGTCTCTTGATCCCTAAGGAGGTAGTTAGCGTGACGTACACACAGGTCACCTTGATACCTAAGGAGGTACTTAGCAGTGACCTACACACAGGTCTCTTGATACCTAAGGGGGTACTTAGCGTGACCTACACACAGGTCTCTTGATACCTAAGGAGGTACTTAGCGTGACCTACACACAGGTCTCTTGATACCTAAGGAGGTACTTAGCGTGACCTACACACAGGTATCTTGATACCTAAGGAGGTACTTAGCGTGACCTACACACACAGGAATCTTGATACCTAAGGGGGTACTTAGCGTGACCTACACAAAGGTCTCTTGATACCTAAGGAGGTACTTAGCAGTGACGTACACACAGGTCTCTTGATACCTAAGGAGGTACTTAGCAGTGACCTACACACAGGTCTCTTGATACCTAAGGTGGTACTTAGCGTGACCTACACACAGGTCTCTTGATACCCTACGGAGGTACTTAGCGTGACCTACACACAGGTCTCTTGATACCCTAAGGAGGTACTTAGCGTGACCTACACACAGGTCTCTTGATACCTAAGGAGGTACTTAGCGTGACCTACACACAGGTCTCTTGATACCCTACGGAGGTACTTAGCGTGACCTACACACAGGTCTCTTGATACCCTAAGGAGGTACTTAGCGTGACCTACACACAGGTCTCTTGATACCCTAAGGAGGTACTTAGCGTGACCTACACACAGGTCTCTTGATACCTAAGGAGGTACTTAGCGTGACCTACACACAGGTCTCTTGATACCTAAGGAGGTACTTAGGGTGACCTACACACAGGTCAACTTGATACCTAAGGAGGTACTTAGCGTGACCTACACACAGGTCTCTTGATACCTAAGGAGGTACTTAGTGTGACCTACACACAGGTCTCTTGATACCCTAAGGAGGTACTTAGCGTGACCTACACACAGGTCTTCTTGATACCTAAGGAGGTACTTAGCAGCGACTTGATACGCTAAGCAGGTACTTAGCAGTGACCTACACACAGGTCTCTTGATACCTAAGGAGGTACTTAGCGTGACCTACACAGGTCTCTTGATACCCTAAGGAGGTACTTAGCGTGACCTACACACAGGTCTTCTTGATACCTAAGGAGGTACTTAGCAGCGACTTGATACCCTAAGGAGGTACTTAGCGTGACCTACACACAGGTCTCTTGATACCCTAAAGAGGTACTTAGCGTGACATACACACAGGTCACCTTGATACCCTAAGGAGGTACTTATCAGTGACTTGATACCCTAAGGAGGTACTTTGCGTGACCTACACACACAGGTCGACTTGATACCTAAGGAGGTACTTTGCGTGACCTACACACACAGGTCGACTTGATACCCTAAGGTGGTACTTTGCGTGACCTACACACACAGGTCACCTTGATACCCTAAGGAGGTACTTAGCGTGACCTACACACACAGGTCAACTTGATACCCTAAGGAGGTACTTAGCGTGACCTACACACACAGGTCAACTTGATACCCTAAGGAGGTACTTAGAGTGACCTACACACACAGGTCACCTTGATACCCTAAGGAGGTACTTAGTGTGACCTACACACAGGTCTCTTGATACCCTAAGGAGGTACTTAGCGTGACCTACACACAGGTCTCTTGATACCTAAGGAGGTACTTAGCGTGAGCTACACAAAGGTATCTTGATACCTAAAGGGGTACTTAGCGTGACCTACACACAGGTCTCTTGATACCTAAGGAGGTACTTAGCAGTGACGTACACACAGGTCTCTTGATACCTAAGGAGGTACTTAGCAGTGACTTGATACCTAAGGAGGTACTTAGCGTGACCTACACACAGGTCACCTTGATACCCTAAGGAGGTTCTTAGCGTGACCTACACACAGGTCTCTTGATACCTAAGGAGGTACTTAGCAGTGAATTGAGACCCTAAGGAGGTACATTGTGTGACCTACACACAGGTCAACTTGATACCATAAGGAGGTACTTAGCGTGACCTACACACAGGTCTCTTGATCCCTAAGGAGGTAGTTAGCGTGACGTACACACAGGTCACCTTGATACCTAAGGAGGTACTTAGCAGTGACCTACACACAGGTCTCTTGATACCTAAGGGGGTACTTAGCGTGACCTACACACAGGTCTCTTGATACCTAAGGAGGTACTTAGCGTGACCTACACACAGGACTCTTGATACCTAAGGAGGTACTTAGCGTGACCTACACACACAGGTCTCTTGATACCTAAGGGGGTACTTAGCGTGACCTACACACAGGTCTCTTGATACCTAAGGAGGTACTTAGCAGTGACGTACACACAGGTCTCTTGATACCTAAGGAGGTACTTAGCAGTGACTTGATACCCTAAGGAGGTACTTAGCGTGACCTACACACAGGTCTCTTGATACCCTAAGGAGGTACTTAGCATGACCTACACACAGGTCTCTGTGATACCTAAGGAGGTACTTAGCGTGACCTACACACAGGTCTCTTGATACCTAAGGAGGTACTTAGCAGTGACTTGATACCCTAAGGAGGTACTTAGCATGACCTACACACAGGTCTCTTGATACCTAAGGAGGTACTTAGGGTGACCTACACACAGGTCAACTTGATACCTAAGGAGGTACTTAGCGTGACCTACACACAGGTCTCTTGATACCTAAGGAGGTACTTAGCGTGACCTACACACAGGTCTCTTGATACCTAAGGAGGTACTTAGCGTGACCTACACAGGTCTCTTGATACCCTAAGGAGGTACTTAGCGTGACCTACACACAGGTCTTCTTGATACCTAAGGAGGTACTTAGCAGCGACTTGATACGCTAAGCAGGTACTTAGCAGTGACCTACACACAGGTCTCTTGATACCTAAGGAGGTACTTAGCGTGACCTACACACAGGTCTCTTGATACCCTAAAGAGGTACTTAGCGTGACATACACACAGGTCACCTTGATACCCTAAGGAGGTACTTATCAGTGACTTGATACCCTAAGGAGGTACTTTGCGTGACCTACACACACAGGTCGACTTGATACCTAAGGAGGTACTTTGCGTGACCTACACACACAGGTCGACTTGATACCCTAAGGAGGTACTTTGCGTGACCTACACACACAGGTCACCTTGATACCCTAAGGAGGTACTTAGCGTGACCTACACACACAGGTCAACTTGATACCCTAAGGAGGTACTTAGCGTGACCTACACACACAGGTCAACTTGATACCCTAAGGAGGTACTTAGAGTGACCTACACACACAGGTCACCTTGATACCCTAAGGAGGTACTTAGCGTGACCTACACACAGGTCTCTTGATACCTAAGGAGGTACTTAGCGTGACCTACACACAGGTCTCTTGATACCTAAGGAGGTACTTAGCAGTGACGTACACACAGGTCTCTAGATACCTAAGGAGGTACTTAGCAGTGACTTGATACCCTAAGGAGGTACTTAGCGTGACCTACACACAGGTCTCTTGATACCTAAGGAGGTACTTAGCGTGACCTACACACAGGTCTCTTGATACCCAAGGAGGTACTTAGCGTGACCTACACACAGGTCACCTTGATACCCTAAGGAGGTACTTAGCGTGACCTACACACAGGCCAACTTGATACCCTAAGGAGGTACTTAGCGTGACCTACACACAGGTCAACTTGATACCTAAGGAGTTACTTAGCGTGAACTACACACATGTCTCTTGATACCCTAAGGAGGTACTTATTGTGACCTACACACAGGTCTCCTTGATACCTAAGGAGGTACTTAGCGTGACCTACACACAGGTCATCTTGATACCCTAAGGAGGTACTTAGCGTGACCTACACACAGGTCAACTTGATACCTAAGGAGGTACCTGGCGTGACCTACACACAGGTCTCTTGATACCTAACGAGGTACTTAGCGTGACCTACACACAGGTCTCTTGATACCTAAGGAGGTACTTAGCGTGACCTACACACAGGTCACCTTGATACCCTAAGGAGGTACTTAGCGTGACCTACACACAGGCCAACTTGATACCCTAAGGAGGTACTTAGCGTGACCTACACACAGGTCAACTTGATACCTAAGGAGTTACTTAGCGTGAACTACACACATGTCTCTTGATACCCTAAGGAGGTACTTATTGTGACCTACACACAGGTCTCCTTGATACCTAAGGAGGTACTTAGCGTGACCTACACACAGGTCATCTTGATACCCTAAGGAGGTACTTAGCGTGACCTACACACAGGTCAACTTGATACCCTAAGGAGGTACTTAGCAGTGAATTGAGACCCTAAGGAGGTACTTTGTGTGACCTACACACAGGTCAACTTGATACCATAAGGAGGTACTTAGCGTGACCTACACACAGGTCTCTTGATCCCTAAGGAGGTAGTTAGCGTGACGTACACACAGGTCACCTTGATACCTAAGGAGGTACTTAGCAGTGACCTACACACAGGTCTCTTGATACCTAAGGGTGTACTTAGCGTGACCTACACACAGGTCTCTTGATACCTAAGGAGGTACTTAGCGTGACCTACACACACAGGTCAACTTGATACCCTAAGGAGGTACTTAGCGTGACCTACACACACAGGTCTCTTGATACCTAAGGAGGTACTTAGCGTGACCTACACACAGGTCTCTTGATACCTAAGGGGGTACTTAGCAGTGACGTACACACAGGTCTCTTGATACCTAAGGAGGTACTTAGCAGTGACTTGATACCCTAAGGAGGTACTTACCATGACCTACACACAGGTCTCTTGATACCCTAAGGAGGTACTTAGCATGACCTACACACAGGTCTCTTGATACCTAAGGAGGTACTTTGCGTGACCTACACACACAGGTCGACTTGATACCCTAAGGAGGTACTTTGCGTGACCTACACACACAGGTCACCTTGATACCCTAAGGAGGTACTTAGCGTGACCTACACACACAGGTCAACTTGATACCCTAAGGAGGTACTTAGCGTGACCTACACACACAGGTCAACTTGATACCCTAAGGAGGTACTTAGAGTGACCTACACACACAGGTCACCTTGATACCCTAAGGAGGTACTTAGTGTGACCTACACACAGGTCTCTTGATACCCTAAGGAGGTACTTAGCGTGACCTACACACAGGTCTCTTGATACCTAAGGAGGTACTTAGCGTGAGCTACACAAAGGTATCTTGATACCTAAGGGGGTACTTAGCGTGACCTACACACAGGTCTCTTGATACCTAAGGAGGTACTTAGCAGTGACGTACACACAGGTCTCTTGATACCTAAGGAGGTACTTAGCAGTGACTTGATACCCTAAGGAGGTACTTAGCGTGACCTACACACAGGTCTCTTGATACCTAAGGAGGTACTTAGCGTGACCTACACACAGGTCTCTTGATACCCAAGGAGGTACTTAGCGTGACCTACACACGGGTCTCTTGATACCTAAGGAGGTACTTAGCGTGACCTACACACAGGTCACCTTGATTCCCTAAGGAGGTACTTAGCGTGACCTACACACAGGCCAACTTGATACCCTAAGGAGGTACTTAGCGTGACCTACACACAGGTCAACTTGATACCTAAGGAGGTACTTAGCGTGAACTACACACATGTCTCTTGATACCCTAAGGAGGTACTTATTGTGACCTACACACAGGTCTCCTTGATACCTAAGGAGGTACTTAGCGTGACCTACACACAGGTCATCTTGATACCCTAAGGAGGTACTTAGCGTGACCTACACACAGGTCAACTTGATACCCTAAGGAGGTACTTAGCAGTGACTTGATACCTAAGGAGGTACTTAGCGTGACCTACACACAGGTCACCTTGATACCCTAAGGAGGTACTTAGCGTGACCTACACACAGGTCTCTTGATACCTAAGGAGGTACTTAGCGTGACCTACACACAGGTCTCTTGATACCTAAGGAGGTACTTAGCGTGACCTACACACAGGTCTCTTGATACCTAAGGAGGTACTTAGCGTGACCTACACACAGGTCTCTTGATACCTAAGGTGGTACTTAGCGTGACCTACACACAGGTCTCTTGATACCCTACGGAGGTACTTAGCGTGACCTACACACAGGTCTCTTGATACCTAAGGAGGTACTTAGGGTGACCTACACACAGGTCAACTTGATACCAAAGGAGGTACTTAGCGTGACCTACACACAGGTCTCTTGATACCTAAGGAGGTACTTAGCAGTGAATTGAGACCCTAAGGAGGTACTTTGTGTGACCTACACACAGGTCAACTTGATACCATAAGGAGGTACTTAGCGTAACCTACACACAGGTCTCTTGATCCCTAAGGAGGTAGTTAGCGTGACGTACACACAGGTCACCTTGATACCTAAGGAGGTACTTAGCAGTGACCTACACACAGGTCTCTTGATACCTAAGGAGGTACTTAGCGTGACCTACACACAGGTCTCTTGATACCTAAGGAGGTACTTAGCGTGACCTACACACAGGTCTCTTGATACCTAAGGAGGTACTTAGCGTGACCTACACACAGGTCTCTTGATACCTAAGGAGGTACTTAGCGTGACCTATACACACAGGTCTCTTGATACCTAAGGGGGTACTTAGCGTGACCTACACACAGGTCTCTTGATACCTAAGGGGGTACTTAGCGTGACCTACACACAGGTCTCTTGATACCTAAGGAGGTACTTAGCAGTGACGTACACACAGGTCTCTTGATACCTAAGGAGGTACTTAGCAGTGACTTGATACCCTAAGGAGGTACTTAGCGTGACCTACACACAGGTCTCTTGATACCCTAAGGAGGTACTTAGCATGACCTACACACAGGTCTCTTGATACCTAAGGAGGTACTTAGCGTGACCTACACACAGGTCTCTTGATACCCTAAGGAGGTACTTAGTGTGACCTACACACAGGTCTCTTGATACCTAAGGAGGTACTTAGCGTGACCTACACACAGGTCTCTTGATACCTAAGGAGGTACTTAGTGTGACCTACACACAGGTCTCTTGATACCTAAGGAGGTACTTAGCGTGACCTACACAGGTCTCTTGATACCCTAAGGAGGTACTTAGCGTGACCTACACACAGGTCTTCTTGATACCTAAGGAGGTACTTAGCAGCGACTTGATACGCTAAGCAGGTACTTAGCAGTGACCTACACACAGGTCTCTTGATACCTAAGGAGGTACTTAGCGTGACCTACACACAGGTCTCTTGATACCCTAAAGAGGTACTTAGCGTGACATACACACAGGTCTCTTGATACCCTAAGGAGGTACTTTGTGTGACCTACACACAGGTCACCTTGATACCCTAAGGAGGTACTTAGCGTGACCTACACACAGGCCAACTTGATACCCTAAGGAGGTACTTAGCGTGACCTACACACAGGTCAACTTGATACCTAAGGAGGTACTTAGCGTGAACTACACACATGTCTCTTGATACCCTAAGGAGGTACTTATTGTGACCTACACACAGGTCTCCTTGATACCTAAGGAGGTACTTAGCGTGACCTACACACAGGTCATCTTGATACCCTAAGGAGGTACTTAGCGTGACCTACACACAGGTCAACTTGATACCCTAAGGAGGTACTTAGCAGTGACTTGATACCTAAGGAGGTACTTAGCGTGACCTACACACAGGTCACCTTGATACCCTAAGGAGGTACTTAGCGTGACCTACACACAGGTCTCTTGATACCTAAGGAGGTACTTAGCGTGACCTACACACAGGTCTCTTGATACCTAAGGAGGTACTTAGCGTGACCTACACACAGGTCTCTTGATACCTAAGGAGGTACTTAGCGTGACCTACACACAGGTCTCTTGATACCTAAGGTGGTACTTAGCGTGACCTACACACAGGTCTCTTGATACCCTACGGAGGTACTTAGCGTGACCTACACACAGGTCTCTTGATACCTAAGGAGGTACTTAGGGTGACCTACACACAGGTCAACTTGATACCAAAGGAGGTACTTAGCGTGACCTACACACAGGTCTCTTGATACCTAAGGAGGTACTTAGCAGTGAATTGAGACCCTAAGGAGGTACTTTGTGTGACCTACACACAGGTCAACTTGATACCATAAGGAGGTACTTAGCGTAACCTACACACAGGTCTCTTGATCCCTAAGGAGGTAGTTAGCGTGACGTACACACAGGTCACCTTGATACCTAAGGAGGTACTTAGCAGTGACCTACACACAGGTCTCTTGATACCTAAGGAGGTACTTAGCGTGACCTACAAACAGGTCTCTTGATACCTAAGGAGGTACTTAGCGTGACCTACACACAGGTCTCTTGATACCTAAGGAGGTACTTAGCGTGACCTACACACAGGTCTCTTGATACCTAAGGAGGTACTTAGCGTGACCTATACACACAGGTCTCTTGATACCTAAGGGGGTACTTAGCGTGACCTACACACAGGTCTCTTGATACCTAAGGGGGTACTTAGCGTGACCTACACACAGGTCTCTTGATACCTAAGGAGGTACTTAGCAGTGACGTACACACAGGTCTCTTGATACCTAAGGAGGTACTTAGCAGTGACTTGATACCCTAAGGAGGTACTTAGCGTGACCTACACACAGGTCTCTTGATACCCTAAGGAGGTACTTAGCATGACCTACACACAGGTCTCTTGATACCTAAGGAGGTACTTAGCGTGACCTACACACAGGTCTCTTGATACCCTAAGGAGGTACTTAGTGTGACCTACACACAGGTCTCTTGATACCTAAGGAGGTACTTAGCGTGACCTACACACAGGTCTCTTGATACCTAAGGAGGTACTTAGTGTGACCTACACACAGGTCTCTTGATACCTAAGGAGGTACTTAGCGTGACCTACACAGGTCTCTTGATACCCTAAGGAGGTACTTAGCGTGACCTACACACAGGTCTTCTTGATACCTAAGGAGGTACTTAGCAGCGACTTGATACGCTAAGCAGGTACTTAGCAGTGACCTACACACAGGTCTCTTGATACCTAAGGAGGTACTTAGCGTGACCTACACACAGGTCTCTTGATACCCTAAAGAGGTACTTAGCGTGACATACACACAGGTCTCTTGATACCCTAAGGAGGTACTTTGTGTGACCTACACACACAGGTCACCTTGATACCCTAAGGAGGTACTTAGTGTGACCTACACACAGGTCTCTTGATACCCTAAGGAGGTACTTAGCGTGAGCTACACAAAGGTATCTTGATACCTAAGGGGGTACTTAGCGTGACCTACACACAGGTCTCTTGATACCTAAGGAGGTACTTAGCAGTGACGTACACACAGGTCTCTTGATACCTAAGGAGGTACTTAGCAGTGACTTGATACCCTAAGGAGGTACTTAGCGTGACCTACACACAGGTCTCTTGATACCTAAGGAGGTACTTAGCGTGACCTACACACAGGTCTCTTGATACCCAAGGAGGTACTTAGCGTGACCTACACACAGGTCTCTTGATACCTAAGGAGGTACCTGGCGTGACCTACACACAGGTCTCTTGATACCTAAGGTGGTACTTAGCGTGACCTACACACAGGTCACCTTGATACCCTAAGGAGGTACTTAGCGTGACCTACACACAGGCCAACTTGATACCCTAAGGAGGTACTTAGCGTGACCTACACACAGGTCAACTTGATACCTAAGGAGGTACTTAGCGTGAACTACACACATGTCTCTTGATACCCTAAGGAGGTACTTATTGTGACCTACACACAGGTCTCCTTGATACCTAAGGAGGTACTTAGCGTGACCTACACACAGGTCATCTTGATACCCTAAGGAGGTACTTAGCGTGACCTACACACAGGTCAACTTGATACCCTAAGGAGGTACTTAGCAGTGACTTGATACCTAAGGAGGTACTTAGCGTGACCTACACACAGGTCACCTTGATACCCTAAGGAGGTACTTAGCGTGACCTACACACAGGTCTCTTGATACCTAAGGAGGTACTTAGCAGTGAATTGAGACCCTAAGGAGGTACTTTGTGTGACCTACACACAGGTCAACTTGATACCATAAGGAGGTACTTAGCGTGACCTACACACAGGTCTCTTGATCCCTAAGGAGGTAGTTAGCGTGACGTACACACAGGTCACCTTGATACCTAAGGAGGTACTTAGCAGTGACCTACACACAGGTCTCTTGATACCTAAGGAGGTACTTAGCGTGACCTACACACAGGTCTCTTGATACCTAAGGAGGTACTTAGCGTGACCTACACACAGGTCTCTTGATACCAAACGGAGGTACTTAGCGTGACCTACACACAGGTCTCTTGATACCCTAAGGAGGTACTTAGCGTGACCTACACACAGGTCTGTTGATGCCTAAGGTGGTACTTAGCGTGACATACACACAGGTCACCTTGATACCCTAAGGAGGTACTTAGTGTGACCTACACACAGGTCTCTTGATACCTAAGGAGGTACTTAGCGTGACCTACACAGGTCTCTTGATACCCTAAGGAGGTACTTAGCGTGACCTACACACAGGTCTTCTTGATACCTAAGGAGGTACTTAGCAGCGACTTGATACGCTAAGCAGGTACTTAGCAGTGACCTACACAGGTCTCTTGATACCTAAGGAGGTACTTAGCGTGACCTACACACAGGTCTCTTGATACCTAAGGAGGTACTTAGCGTGACCTACACACAGGTCACCTTGATACCTAAGGAGGTACTTAGCGTGACCTACACACATGTCTCTTGATACCTAACGAGGTACTTAGCGTGACCTACACACAGGTCACCTTGATACCTAAGGAGGTACTTAGCGTGACTTACACAGGTCTCTTGATACCCTAAGGAGGTAGTTAGCGTGACCTACACACAGGTCTCTTGATACCTAAAGAGGTACTTAGCGTGACATACACACAGGTCACCTTGATACCTAAGGAGGTACTTAGCGTGACCTACACACAGGTCTCTTAATACCCTAAGGAGGTAGTTAGCGTGACCTACACACAGGTCTCCTTGATACCTAAGGAGGTACTTAGCGTGACCTACACACAGGTCACCTTGATACCTTAACGGAGGTACTTAGCGTGACCTACACACACAGGTCTCTTGATACCCTAAGGAGGTACTTAGCGTGACCTACACACACAGGTCAACTTGATACCTAAGGAGGTACTTAGCGTGACCTACACACAAGTCTCTTGATGCCCTAAGGAGGTACTTAGCGTGACCTACACACAGGTCTCCTTGATACCTAAGGAGGTACTTAGCGTGACCTACACACAGGTCACCTTGATACCCTATGGAGGTACTTAGCGTGACCTACACACAGGTCTCTTGATACCTAAGGAGGTACTTAGCGTGACCTACACACAGGTCAACTTGATACCTAAGGAGGTACTTAGCGTGACCTACACACAGGTCAACTTGATACCTAAGGAGGTACTTAGCGTGACCTACACACAGGTCAACTTGATACCTAAGGAGGTACTTAGCGTGACCTACACACAGGTCTCTTGATACCTAAGGTGGTACTTAGCGTGACCTACACACAGGTCTCTTGATACCCTAAGGAGGTACTTAGCGTGACCTACACACACAGGTCTCTTGATACCTAAGGAGGTACTTAGCGTGACCTACACACAGGTCTCTTGATACCTAAGGAGGTACTTAGCGTGACCTACACACACAGGTCAACTTGATACCCTAAGGAGGTACTTAGCGTGACCTACACACAGGTCTCTTGATACCTAAGGAGGTACTTAGCGTGACCTACACACAGGCCTCTTGATACCTAAGGAGGTACTTAGCGTGACCTACACACAGGTCTATTGATACCTAAGGAGGTACTTAGCAGTGAATTGAGACCCTAAGGAGGTACTTAGCGTGACCTACACACAGGTCTCTTGATACCCAAGGAGGTACTTAGCGTGACCTACACACAGGTCTCTTGATACCTAAGGAGGTACTTAGCGTGACCTACACACAGGTCTCTTGATACCTAACGAGGTACTTAGCGTGACCTACACACAGGTCTCTTGATACCTAAGGAGGTACTTAGCGTGACCTACACACAGGTCACCTTGATACCCTAAGGAGGTACTTAGCGTGACCTACACACAGGCCAACTTGATACCCTAAGGAGGTACTTAGCGTGACCTACACACAGGTCAACTTAATACCTAAGGAGGTACTTAGCAGCGACTTGATACGCTAAGCAGGTACTTAGCAGTGACCTACACAGGTCTCTTGATACCTAAGGAGGTACTTAGCGTGACCTACACACAGGTCTCTTGATACCTAAGGAGGTACTTAGCGTGACCTACACACAGGTCACCTTGATACCTAAGGAGGTACTTAGCGTGACCTACACACATGTCTCTTGATACCTAACGAGGTACTTAGCGTGACCTACACACAGGTCACCTTGATACCTAAGGAGGTACTTAGCGTGACTTACACAGGTCTCTTGATACCCTAAGGAGGTAGTTAGCGTGACCTACACACAGGTCTCTTGATACCTAAAGAGGTACTTAGCGTGACATACACACAGGTCACCTTGATACCTAAGGAGGTACTTAGCGTGACCTACACACAGGTCTCTTAATACCCTAAGGAGGTAGTTAGCGTGACCTACACACAGGTCTCCTTGATACCTAAGGAGGTACTTAGCGTGACCTACACACAGGTCACCTTGATACCTTAACGGAGGTACTTAGCGTGACCTACACACACAGGTCTCTTGATACCCTAAGGAGGTACTTAGCGTGACCTACACACACAGGTCAACTTGATACCTAAGGAGGTACTTAGCGTGACCTACACACAAGTCTCTTGATGCCCTAAGGAGGTACTTAGCGTGACCTACACACAGGTCTCCTTGATACCTAAGGAGGTACTTAGCGTGACCTACACACAGGTCACCTTGATACCCTATGGAGGTACTTAGCGTGACCTACACACAGGTCTCTTGATACCTAAGGAGGTACTTAGCGTGACCTACACACAGGTCAACTTGATACCTAAGGAGGTACTTAGCGTGACCTACACACAGGTCAACTTGATACCTAAGGAGGTACTTAGCGTGACCTACACACAGGTCAACTTGATACCTAAGGAGGTACTTAGCGTGACCTACACACAGGTCTCTTGATACCTAAGGTGGTACTTAGCGTGACCTACACACAGGTCTCTTGATACCCTAAGGAGGTACTTAGCGTGACCTACACACACAGGTCTCTTGATACCTAAGGAGGTACTTAGCGTGACCTACACACAGGTCTCTTGATACCTAAGGAGGTACTTAGCGTGACCTACACACACAGGTCAACTTGATACCCTAAGGAGGTACTTAGCGTGACCTACACACAGGTCTCTTGATACCTAAGGAGGTACTTAGCGTGACCTACACACAGGCCTCTTGATACCTAAGGAGGTACTTAGCGTGACCTACACACAGGTCTATTGATACCTAAGGAGGTACTTAGCAGTGAATTGAGACCCTAAGGAGGTACTTAGCGTGACCTACACACAGGTCTCTTGATACCCAAGGAGGTACTTAGCGTGACCTACACACAGGTCTCTTGATACCTAAGGAGGTACTTAGCGTGACCTACACACAGGTCTCTTGATACCTAACGAGGTACTTAGCGTGACCTACACACAGGTCTCTTGATACCTAAGGAGGTACTTAGCGTGACCTACACACAGGTCACCTTGATACCCTAAGGAGGTACTTAGCGTGACCTACACACAGGCCAACTTGATACCCTAAGGAGGTACTTAGCGTGACCTACACACAGGTCAACTTAATACCTAAGGAGGTACTTAGCGTGAACTACACACATGTCTCTTGATACCCTAAGGAGGTACTTATTGTGACCTACACACAGGTCTCCTTGATACCTAAGGAGGTACTTAGCGTGACCTACACACAGGTCATCTTGATACCCTAAGGAGGTACTTAGCGTGACCTACACACAGGTCAACTTGATACCCTAAGGAGGTACTTAGCAGTGACTTGATACCTAAGGAGGTACTTAGCGTGACCTACACACAGGTCACCTTGATACCCTAAGGAGGTTCTTAGCGTGACCTACACACAGGTCTCTTGATACCTAAGGAGGTACTTAGCAGTGAATTGAGACCCTAAGGAGGTACATTGTGTGACCTACACACAGGTCAACTTGATACCATAAGGAGGTACTTAGCATGACCTACACACAGGTCTCTTGATACCTAAGGAGGTACTTAGCGTGACCTACACACAGGTCTCTTGATACCTAAGGGGGTACTTAGCGTGACCTACACACAGGTCTCTTGATACCTAAGGAGGTACTTAGCGTGACCTACACACAGGTCTCTTGATACCCTACGGAGGTACTTAGCGTGACCTACACACAGGTCTCTTGATACCTAAGGAGGTACTTAGGGTGACCTACACACAGGTCAACTTGATACCTAAGGAGGTACTTAGCGTGACCTACACACAGGTCTCTTGATACCTAAGGAGGTACTTAGTGTGACCTACACACAGGTCTCTTGATACCTAAGGAGGTACTTAGCGTGACCTACACAGGTCTCTTGATACCCTAAGGAGGTACTTAGCGTGACCTACACACAGGTCTTCTTGATACCTAAGGAGGTACTTAGCAGCGACTTGATACGCTAAGCAGGTACTTAGCAGTGACCTACACACAGGTCTCTTGATACCCTAAGGAGGTACTTTGTGTGACCTACACACAGGTCACCTTGAAACCCTAAGGAGGTACTTAGCGTGACCTACACACAGGTCTCTTGATACCTAAGGAGGTACTTAGCGTGACCTACACACAGGTCTCTTGATACCTAAGGAGGTACTTAGCGTGACCTACACACAGGTCACCTTGATACCTAAGGAGGTACTTAGCGTGACCTACACACATGTCTCTTGATACCTAACGAGGTACTTAGCGTGACCTACACACAGGTCACCTTGATACCTAAGGAGGTACTTAGCGTGACCTACACACAGGTCTCTTGATACCCTAAGGAGGTAGTTAGCGTGACCTACACACAGGTCTCTTGATACCTAAAGAGGTACTTAGCGTGACCTACACACAGGTCTCTTGATACCCTAAGGAGGTAGTTAGCGTGACCTACACACAGGTCTCCTTGATACCTAAGGAGGTACTTAGCGTGACCTACACACACAGGTCTCTTGATACCCTAAGGAGGTACTTAGCGTGACCTACACACACAGGTCAACTTGATACCTAAGGAGGTACTTAGCGTGACCTACACACAGGTCTCTTGATACCTAAGGAGGTACTTAGCGTGACCTACACACAGGTCAACTTGATACCTAAGGAGGTACTTAGCGTGACCTACACACAGGTCAACTTGATACCTAAGGAGGTACTTAGCGTGACCTACACACAAGTCAACTTGATACCTAAGGAGGTACTTAGCGTGACCTACACACAGGTCTCTTGATACCTAAGGTGGTACTTAGCGTGACCTACACACAGGTCTCTTGATACCCTAAGGAGGTACTTAGCGTGACCTACACACACAGGTCTCTTGATACCTAAGGAGGTACTTAGCGTGACCTACACACAGGTCTCTTGACACCTAAGGAGGTACTTAGCATGACCTACACACACAGGTCAACTTGATACCTAAGGAGGTACTTAGCGTGACCTACACACAGGTCTCTTGATACCTAAGGAGGTACTTAGCGTGACCTACACACAGGTCACCTTGATACCCTAAGGAGGTACTTAGCGTGACCTACACACAGGCCAACTTGATACCCTAAGGAGGTACTTAGCGTGACCTACACACAGGTAAACTTGATACCTAAGGAGGTACTTAGCGTGAACTACACACATGTCTCTTGATACCCTAAGGAGGTACTTATTGTGACCTACACACAGGTCTCCTTGATACCTAAGGAGGTACTTAGCGTGACCTACACACAGGTCATCTTGATACCCTAAGGAGGTACTTAGCGTGACCTACACACAGGTCAACTTGATACCCTAAGGAGGTACTTAGCAGTGACTTGATACCTAAGGAGGTACTTAGCGTGACCTACACACAGGTCACCTTGATACCCTAAGGAGGTACTTAGCGTGACCTACACACAGGTCTCTTGATACCTAAGGAGGTACTTAGCAGTGAATTGAGACCCTAAGGAGGTACTTTGTGTGACCTACACACAGGTCAACTTGATACCATAAGGAGGTACTTAGCGTGACCTACACACAGGTCTCTTGATCCCTAAGGAGGTAGTTAGCGTGACGTACACACAGGTCACCTTGATACTTAAGGAGGTACTTAGCAGTGACCTACACACAGGTCTCTTGATACCATAAGGAGGTACTTAGCGTGACCTACACACAGGTCTCTTGATACCTAAGGGGGTACTTAGCGTGACCAACACACAGGTCTCTTGATACCTAAGGAGGTACTTAGCGTGACCTACACACAGGTCTCTTGATACCTAAGGGGGTACTTAGCAGTGACGTACACACAGGTCTCTTGATACCTAAGGAGGTACTTAGCAGTGACTTGATACCCTAAGGAGGTACTTAGCGTGACCTACACACAGGTCTCTTGATACCCTAAGGAGGTACTTAGCGTGACCTACACACAGGTCTCTTGATACCTAAGGAGGTACTTAGCGTGACCTACACACAGGTCTCTTGATACCTAAGGTGGTACTTAGCGTGACCTACACACAGGTCTCTTGATACCCTACGGAGGTACTTAGCGTGACCTACACACAGGTCTCTTGATACCCTAAGGAGGTACTTAGCGTGCCCTACACACAGGTCTCTTGATACCTAAGGTGGTACTTAGCGTGACCTACACACAGGTCTCTTGATACCCTAAGGAGGTACTTAGCGTGACCTACACACAGGTCTCTTGATACCCTAAGGAGGTACTTAGCAGCGACTTGATACCCTAAGGAGGTACTTAGCGTGACCTACACACACAGGTCACCTTGATACCCTAAGGAGGTACTTATCAGTGACTTGATACCTAAGGAGGTACTTAGCGTGACTTACACACAGGTCTCTTGATACCCTAAGGAGGTACTTAGCGTGACCTACACACAGGTCTCTTGATACCCTAAAGAGGTACTTAGCGTGACATACACACAGGTCTCTTGATACCCTAAGGAGGTACTTTGTGTGACCTACACACAGTTCACCTTGATACCCTATGGAGGTACTCAGCGTGACCTACACACAGGTCAACTTGATACCTAAGGAGGTACTTAGCGTGACCTACACACAGGTCTCTTGATACCTAAGGAGGTACTTAGCGTGACCTACACACAGGTCACCTTGATACCCTAAGGAGGTACTTAGCGTGACCTACACACAGGCCAACTTGATACCCTAAGGAGGTACTTAGCGTGACCTACACACAGGTCAACTTGATACCTAAGGAGGTACTTAGCGTGAACTACACACATGTCTCTTGATACCCTAAGGAGGTACTTATTGTGACCTACACACAGGTCTCCTTGATACCTAAGGAGGTACTTAGCGTGACCTACACACAGGTCATCTTGATACCCTAAGGAGGTACTTAGCGTGACCTACACACAGGTCAACTTGATACCCTAAGGAGGTACTTAGCAGTGACTTGATACCTAAGGAGGTACTTAGCGTGACCTACACACAGGTCACCTTGATACCCTAAGGAGGTACTTAGCGTGACCTACACACAGGTCTCTTGATACCTAAGGAGGTACTTAGCAGTGAATTGAGACCCTAAGGAGGTACTTTGTGTGACCTACACACAGGTCAACTTGATACCATAAGGAGGTAGTTAGCGTGACGTACACACAGGTCACCTTGATACCTAAGGAGGTACTTAGCAGTGACCTACACACAGGTCTCTTGATACCTAAGGGGGTACTTAGCGTGACCTACACACAGGTCTCTTGATACCTAAGGAGGTACTTAGCGTGACCTACACACACAGGTCTCTTGATACCTAAGGAGGTACTTAGCGTGACCTACACACACAGGTCTCTTGATACCTAAGGGGGTACTTAGTGTGACCTACACACAGGTCTCTTGATACCTAAGGGGGTACTTAGCGTGACCTACACACAGGTCTCTTGATACCTAAGGAGGTACTTAGCAGTGACGTACACACAGGTCTCTTGATACCTAAGGAGGTACTTAGCAGTGACTTGATACCCTAAGGAGGTACTTAGCGTGACCTACACACAGGTCTCTTGATACCCTAAGGAGGTACTTAGCGTGACCTACACACAGGTCTCTTGATACCTAAGGAGGTACTTAGGGTGACCTACACACAGGTCTCTTGATACCTAAGGAGGTACTTAGCGTGACCTACACAGGTCTCTTGATACGCTAAGGAGGTACTTAGCGTGACCTACACACAGGTCTTCTTGATACCTAAGGAGGAACTTAGCAGCTACTTGATACGCTAAGCAGGTACTTAGCAGTGACCTACACACAGGTCTCTTGATACCTAAGGAGGTACTTAGCAGTGACCTACACACACAGGTCTCCTTGATACCTAAGGAGGTACTTAGCGTGACCTACACACAGGTCTCCTTGATACCTAAGGAGGTACTTAGCGTGACCTACACACAGGTCTCTTGATACCCTAAGGAGGTACTTAGCGTGACCTACACACAGGTCTCTTGATACCTAAGGAGGTACTTAGCGTGACCTACACACAGGTCACCTTGATACCCTAAGGAGGTACTTAGCGTGACCTACACACAGGCCAACTTGATACCCTAAGGAGGTACTTAGCGTGACCTACACACAGGTCAACTTGATACCTAAGGAGGTACTTAGCGTGAACTACACACATGTCTCTTGATACCCTAAGGAGGTACTTATTGTGACCTACACACAGGTCTCCTTGATACCTAAGGAGGTACTTAGCGTGACCTACACACAGGTCATCTTGATACCCTAAGGAGGTACTTAGCGTGACCTACACACAGGTCAACTTGATACCCTAAGGAGGTACTTAGCAGTGACTTGATACCTAAGGAGGTACTTAGCGTGACCTACACACAGGTCACCTTGATACCCTAAGGAGGTACTTAGCGTGACCTACACACAGGTCTCTTGATACCCTAAGGAGGTACTTAGCGTGACCTACACACAGGTCTCTTGATACCTAAGGTGGTACTTAGAGTGACCTACACACAGGTCTCTTGATACCTAAGGTGGTACTTAGAGTGACCTACACACAGGTCTCTTGATACCCTACGGAGGTACTTAGGGTGACCTACACACAGGTCAACTTGATACCTAAGGAGGTACTTAGCGTGACCTACACACAGGTCTCTTGATACCTAAGGAGGTACTTAGCGTGACCTACACAGGTCTCTTGATACCCTAAGGAGGTACTTAGCGTGACCTACACACAGGTCTTCTTGATACCTAAGGAGGTACTTAGCAGCGACTTGATACGCTAAGCAGGTACTTAGCAGTGACCTACACACAGGTCTCTTGATACCTAAGGAGGTACTTAGCGTGACCTACACACAGGTCTCCTTGATACCTAAGGAGGTACTTAGCGTGACCTACACACAGGTCTCTTGATACCCTAAAGAGGTACTTAGCGTGACATACACACAGGTCTCTTGATACCCTAAGGAGGTACTTTGTGTGACCTACACACAGGTCACCTTGATACCCTAAGGAGGTACTTAGCGTGACCTACACACAGGTCTCTTGATACCTAAGGAGGTACTTAGCGTGACCTACACACAGGTCTCTTGATACCTAAGGAGGTACTTAGCGTGACCTACACACAGGTCACCTTGATACCTAAGGAGGTACTTAGCGTGACCTACACACATGTCTCTTGATACCTAACGAGCTACTTAGCGTGACCTACACACAGGTCACCTTGATACCTAAGGAGGTACTTAGCGTGACCTACACACAGGTCTCTTGATACCCTAAGGAGGTACTTAGCGTGACCTACACACAGGTCTCTTGATACCTAAAGAGGTACTTAGCGTGACATACACACAGGTCACCTTGATACCTAAGGAGGTAGTTAGCGTGACCTACACACAGGTCTCTTGATACCCTAAGGAGGTAGTTAGCGTGACCTACACACAGGTCTCCTTGATACCTAAGGAGGTACTTAGCGTGACCTACACACAGGTCACCTTGATACCTTAACGGAGGTACTTAGCGTGACCTACACACACAGGTCTCTTGATACCCTAAGGAGGTACTTAGCGTGACCTACACACACAGGTCAACTTGATACCTAAGGAGGTACTTAGCGTGACCTACACACAGGTCAACTTGATACCTAAGGAGGTACTTAGCGTGACGTACACACAGGTCAACTTGATACCTAAGGAGGTACTTAGCGTGACCTACACACAGGTCAACTTGATACCTAAGGAGGGACTTAGCGTGACCTACACACAGGTCTCTTGATACCTAAGGTGGTACTTAGCGTGACCTACACACACAGGTCTCTTGATACCTAAGGAGGTACTTAGCGTGACCTACACACAGGTCTCTTGATACCTTAAGGAGGTACTTAGCGTGACCTACACACACAGGTCTCTTGATACCTAAGGAGGTACTTAGCGTGACCTACACACAGGTCTCTTGATACCTAAGGAGGTACTTAGCGTGACCTACACACACAGGTCAACTTGATACCCTAAGGAGGTACTTAGCGTGACCTACACACAGGTCTCTTGATACCTAAGGAGGTACTTAGCGTGACCTACACACAGGTCTCTTGATACCTAAGGAGGTACTTAGCGTGACCTACACACAGGTCTCCTTGATACCTAAGGAGGTACTTAGCGTGTCCTACACACAGGTCTCTTGATCCCTAAGGAGGTACTTAGCGTGACCTACACACAGGTCTCTTGATACCTAAGGTGGTACTTAGCGTGACCTACACACAGGTCTCTTGATACCTAAGGAGGTACTTAGCGTGACCTACACACAGGTCTCTTGATACCCTAAGGAGGTACTTAGCAGCGACTTGATACCCTAAGGAGGTACTTAGCGTGACCTACACACACAGGTCACCTTGATACCCTAAGGAGGTACTTATCAGTGACTTGATACCTAAGGAGGTACTTAGCGTGACCTACACACAGGTCTCTTGATACCCTAAGGAGGTACTTAGTGTGACCTACACACAGGTCAACTTGATACCCTAAGGAGGTACTTGGCAGTGACTTGAGACCCTAAGGAGGTACTTAGCGTGACCTACACACAAGTCTCTTGATACCCTAAGGAGGTACTTAGCGTGACCTACACACAGGTCTCTTGATACCCTAAAGAGGTACTTAGCGTGACATACACACAGGTCTCTTGATACCCTAAGGAGGTACTTTGTGTGACCTACACACAGGTCACCTTGATACCCTAAGGAGGTACTTAGCGTGACCTACACACAGGTCAACTTGATACCTAAGGAGGTACTTAGTGTGACCTACACACAGGTCTCTTGATACCTAAGGAGGTACTTAGCGTGACCTACACACAGGTCTCTTGATACCTAAGGAGGTACTTAGCGTGACCTACACACAGGTCACCTTGATACCCTAAGGAGGTACTTAGCGTGACCTACACACAGGCCAACTTGATACCCTAAGGAGGTACTTAGCATGACCTACACACAGGTCAACTTGATACCTAAGGAGGTACTTAGCGTGAACTACACACATGTCTCTTGATACCCTAAGGAGGTACTTATTGTGACCTACACACAGGTCTCCTTGATACCTAAGGAGGTACTTAGCGTGACCTACACACAGGTCATCTTGATACCCTAAGGAGGTACTTAGCGTGACCTACACACAGGTCAACTTGATACCCTAAGGAGGTACTTAGCAGTGACTTGATACCTAAGGAGGTACTTAGCGTGACCTACACACAGGTCACCTTGATACCCTAAGGAGGTACTTAGCGTGACCTACACACAGGTCTCTTGATACCTAAGGAGGTACTTAGCAGTGAATTGAGACCCTAAGGAGGTACTTTGTGTGACCTACACACAGGTCAACTTGATACCATAAGGAGGTACTTAGCGTGACCTACACACAGGTCTCTTGATCCCTAAGGAGGTAGTTAGCATGACGTACACACAGGTCACCTTGATACCCTAAGGAGGTACTTAGCAGTGACCTACACACAGGTCTCTTGATACCTAAGGGGGTACTTAGCGTGACCTACACACAGGTCTCTTGATACCTAAGGAGGTACTTAGCGTGACCTACACACAGGTCTCTTGATACCTAAGGGGGTACGTTGCGTGACCTACACACAGGTCTCTTGATACCTAAGGAGGTACTTAGCAGTGACGTACACACAGGTCTCTTGATACCTAAGGAGGTACTTAGCAGTGACTTGATACCCTAAGGAGGTACTTAGCGTGACCTACACACAGGTCTCTTGATACCCTACGGAGGTACTTAGCGTGACCTACACACAGGTCTCTTGATACCTAAGGAGGTACTTAGGGTGACCTACACACAGGTCAACTTGATATCTAAGGAGGTACTTAGCGTGACCTACACACAGGTCTCTTGATACCTAAGGAGGTACTTAGTGTGACCTACACACAGGTCTCTTGATACCTAAGGAGGTACTTAGCGTGACCTACACAGGTCTCTTGATACCCTAAGGAGGTACTTAGCGTGACCTACACACAGGTCTTCTTGATACCTAAGGAGGTACTTAGCAGCGACTTGATACGCTAAGCAGGTACTTAGCAGTGACCTACACACAGGTCTCCTTGATACCTAAGGAGGTACTTAGCGTGACCTACACACAGGTCTCCTTGATACCCTAAGGAGGTACTTAGCGTGACCTACACACAGGTCAACTTGATACCCTAAGGAGGTACTTAGCAGTGACTTGATACCTAAGGAGGTACTTAGCGTGACCTACACACAGGTCACCTTGATACCCTAAGGAGGTACTTAGCGTGACCTACACACAGGTCTCTTGATACCCTACGGAGGTACTTAGGGTGACCTACACACAGGTCAACTTTATATCTAAGGAGGTACTTAGTGTGACCTACACACAGGTCTCTTGATACCTAAGGAGGTACTTAGCGTGACCTACACAGGTCTCTTGATACCCTAAGGAGGTACTTAGCGTGACCTACACACAGGTCTCTTGATACCTAAGGAGGTACTTAGCGTGACCTACACACAGGTCTCTTGATACCTAAGGAGGTACTTAGCAGTGACCTACACACACAGGTCTCCTTGATACCTAAGGAGGTACTTAGCGTGACCTACACACAGGTCTCCTTGATACCTAAGGAGGTACTTAGCGTGGCCTACACACAGGTCTCTTGATACCCTAAGGAGGTACTTTGTGTGACCTACACACAGGTCACCTTGATACCCTAAGGAGGTACTTAGCGTGACCTACACACAGGTCTCTTGATACCTAAAGAGGTACTTAGCGTGACATACACACAGGTCACCTTGATACCTAAGGAGGTACTTAGCGTGACCTACACACAGGTCACCTTGATACCTTAACGGAGGTACTTAGCGTGACCTACACACACAGGTCTCTTGATACCCTAAGGAGGTACTTAGCGTGACCTACACACACAGGTCAACTTGATACCTAAGGAGGTACTTAGCGTGACCTACACACAGGTCAACTTGATACCTAAGGAGGTACTTAGCGTGACCTACACACAGGTCAACTTGATACCTAAGGAGGTACTTAGCGTGACCTACACACAGGTCAACTTGATACCTAAGGAGGTACTTAGCGTGACCTACACACAGGTCTCTTGATACCTAAGGAGGTACTTAGCGTGACCTACACACAGGTCTCTTGATACCCTAAGGAGGTACTTAGCAGCGACTTGATACCCTAAGGAGGTACTTAGCGTGACCTACACACACTGGTCACCTTGATACCCTAAGGAGGTACTTATCAGTGACTTGATACCTAAGGAGGTACTTAGCGTGACCTACACACAGGTCTCTTGATACCTAAGGAGGTACTTAGCGTGACCTACACACACAGGTCTCTTGATACCTAAGGAGGTACTTAGCGTGACCTACACACAGGTCTCTTGATACCTAAGGAGGTACTTAGCGTGACCTACACACACAGGTCAACTTGATACCTAAGGAGGTACTTAGCGTGACCTACACACAGGTCTCTTGATACCTAAGGAGGTACTTAGCGTGACCTACACACAGGTCTCTTGATACCTAAGGAGGTACTTAGCAGCGACTTGATACCCTAAGGAGGTACTTAGCGTGACCTACACACACAGGTCACCTTGATACCCTAAGGAGGTACTTATCAGTGACTTGATACCTAAGGAGGTACTTAGCGTGACCTACACACAGGTCTCTTGATACCCTAAGGAGGTACTTTGTGTGACCTACACACAGGTCACCTTGATACCCTAAGGAGGTACTTAGCGTGACCTACACACAGGTCTCTTGATACCTAAGGAGGTACTTAGCGTGACCTACACACAGGTCTCTTGATACCTAAGGAGGTACTTAGCGTGACCTACACACAGGTCAACTTGATACCTAAGGAGGTACTTAGCGTGACCTACACACAGGTCTCTTGATACCTAAGGTGGTACTTAGCGTGACCTACACACAGGTCAACTTGATACCTAAGGAGGTACTTAGCGTGACCTACACACTGGTCTCTTGATACCTAAGGTGGTACTTAGCGTGACCTACACACAGGTCTCTTGATACCTAAAGAGGTACTTAGCGTGACCTACACATACAGGTCTCTTGATACCTAAGGAGGTACTTAGCGTGACCTACACACAGGTCAACTTGATACCTAAGAAGGTACTTAGCGTGACCTACACACAGGTCTCTTGATACCTAAGGTGGTATATGTGTACAGGTGTTCACTAACCTAAGGAGTAAAATGTTGTGGATTCACTCTTCAGCGCACCGGTGGGGCTAAAGTAGTTAAATATTTTTTTGTCTTTTGTCAACGTGACATATTTTTGTTGCCGATTAGCCGTGGTCGGGTGGTGGAGGGTAAACGACACATTTAAAAATAACGCTGTCTAAACCCCCCACTCCAAAAAAAATACCTTTATTAAGTCAACTTTTATTATCTTAGCTCTTTCGGTAAAGTCACCACGTTGGAAGGGAAACAATAAAATAATAAAACACATATATAAAACAATACAATACAAAAACACGTCTTAACGTAACTCCCGGTCAATGTTCGCCATCTAATGGTGAAATGGTGGCATTACAGGAGAAATGTAAAATTTAATTTAACAATAAAAATAATATTTATTATTAGCTCTTTCGGTAAAGTCACGTTGAAGGGAAACGATAAAATAATAATAAAATATATATAAAACAATACAATTTCTCACGACGTTTCGACCATAACACAAACGTTATGGTCGAAACGTCGTGAGAATTTCTATCGTTTTATATATATGTTTTATTATTTTATTGTTTCCCTTCAACGTGGTGACTTTACCGAAAGAGCTAAGAATACGAATTACTGCAGTCACGAAAGCTTTAAAATCAAAATTTAAGTCAAATTTTGTTTTTATTCGCCAGTAGA